>NW_021620757.1:497251-498125 GCF_004785775.1 Grammomys surdaster
AAAGAAAAGAAAAGAAAAGAAAAGAAAAGAAAAGAAAAGAAAGAAGATTCAGGATGCCATTCTTAGTTTAGGATTGCCCTGTCTTTGATTCCAAATTAGAAGCTGTAATGGTCCCATCTCCATTTCCTTGAGTTTACAGGAGAAACACAGGCTAAAGCTATATGCAATTCAGGAAAGATTAGCATCCGGTTGGAATTACATTATCTGATATGTGCAGCAAGATTTCCACACTGGAGCCACAGTCCTTTCTGATTGCTTGAGTCCAGGTAATGCCAGCCATTTTATATCAGTCTCCCTCAGCACACTTTGCCCCCTCCCCCCAATGAGAGGATGCCACCAGCAGACCTCATCCAGGCAAGAGGAAGGTTCAAGGACCGGACACCTTGAGTGGGAGGCAGCGACAATTAAACCAATTAGCCATTTCATAACCTCTGTCTCGTTTGAAGACAGGTTTTGTTCCTGCTTCTTTATGTTCGGGATGCTCAGCGTGTTTTTTACATTCGGTAATCATTGTTCTATAATTACATTAAATGCTAGCTTCTGTGATTCCTCTTGAACCCTGTGATGCAGTAAAGCAACCCACCTAGGCTAGGATGAACTTTCTAAATTACACACAATATACTGCTTTAATGTGGATACAGTTAAAGCCCAGTGGGGATAGCTGCTTATTTGTAGTGGTAAATGTTAACCAATGAATAAGGAAGTATACAGGCAGTGTGTTTTTGTTCTTTATTACATACACACACTTTATAACATACATACATACTTCATAACACACACACACACACACCTTTCATTAAATTAGAGCCCAGGGGCCCAGGGAATGAATATATATATATATATATATATATATATATATATATATATATATATA
>NW_021620757.1:498135-572233 GCF_004785775.1 Grammomys surdaster
ATATATATATATATATATATATATATATATATATATATATATATATATTACCACAAGTCTAATATAAATTGAACCCCAGTCAAATGCTTATTTCTTCCTCTAAAGAGGAAAACAATAAGTTGTTATTCATGAATTTGAGGAATTCGAAGATCAAACAATAAAATATGTTGAAATTTGTTAACAACTGCAGACTATCTTACCAAATAATAAAATATAAGCTTTGGGGTGATCTTTTCCACAGGTGAGAAATACTGCATGTACTTACCAGATACAATTTATATTCAAGACTCTTGATTTTCTATAACTTCCCTCTGCTTCTACAGATCACTAGACTAGCCCAGACCTTAGACATTCAGTGAGGATGCAGAACCCAGCAGTCCCCAAAGATCTGCTGGGTACTGGCTAGCATGGCCAGGATGGAGATTTTTTTGGCCATCGGTGCACCTTGCTGTCTGTTTTCCCAGTGTGTAAGCATTTGACCATTTTCCATGTGGGAGAAAACTATCTAATCACATGCTGTTTTGAAAGAAGGAAAAACAAAAAACAAAACAAAACAAAAAAAAAAACAAAGACAAGCTGGAGAGAAATCAAGCAGTTGACTCAAGCCCACATTAGCAGGGGATAAATAAAGCAAGGGCTGGAAGTGGGGAATGCTTAGACTCCTTGAAACTGACAGCTACAGGGACTCCAGAAATCACCTAAGGTCTCTTACTTTTTGGAAACTAAGTCTGAGGCTGCATTCTTGGTAGAGGAAAGATGTTACATGTAGCTCAGGTGTCTCAAACTCTCTGGGGTCGGCTTCTATACTTGGTGCAGAGACGTCCCTGCAACACATACACCTTATTCACACACAACGCTAAGAACGAGGTGTTTGTGCTTGTGTCTAGAAATAATCTAATTTAACTGTATAGGAAGAAAGTATGTATCATGAACGCATGCTTTTGTTGTTCTCTAATGGAGATATGGGAACACTGAAAGTCAGCTTTGTGTACTTATCTATTTTTGGTGTGCATGTGTATTTTTGGTGTGCATGTGTATTTTTGGTGTGCATGAGTATTTTTGGTGTGCATGTGTATCTTTGGTGTGCATGTGTGTGCTTTTATGTTTGAAGGTGCACAATTATGCACATGTATGTGGAGGACAGAGATTCCAAACCTCAGGCATCTTCCTCAATGTTGCTTACACTGTGTATCTAAGCCGGGTCTTTCACTTGAACCTCACACTCACCCAGCTAGTCTACCCAGTCAGCCTGCTCCCAGGACCTTTTGTCTCTGCCTCCTGTGACCTGAGATAATAAACGGTAATGATGATAATTAATGATAATAATCAGATAATGAATAGCCATCACAACTGATGGAAAGTCATGTGAGAGCTGGGGCTCCACACTCGGGACTTCATGATTGCATAGCAAGTGCCTTGCCCACTAAGCCATCCTTCCACCTCCAAAATGATCTGTAAAATAGGCATTTTGTATTTCAACTAAGTTGTGGCAGTTTGAATAAGAATGTCCTCCATAGGCTCATAGGTATGAATGCTTGGTCACCAGAGAGTAGTACAATTGGAAAGCATTAAGAAGTGTGATCTTGTTGGAGGAATTGTGTCATGGGGGTGGGCTTTGACATTTCAAAAGCCCATGCTAAATCCAAAGTGTCTTTCTCTCCTCTCCTTCCCTCTCCCTCCCTCTTCCCTCCTTCTCTCTTCCCTCCTTCCCTTCCTTCCCCTTTTCCCTCCCTCTCCCTCCCTCTCCCTTCCTCTCCTTTCCTCTCTCTCTCCCTCTCTCTCCCCTCCCCCCTCTCTCCCTCCTTCCCTCTCTCTCTCTCTGTCTCTTTTTCTTTATATCTCTATCTCTCTCTCTCTGTCTCTGTCTCTCTCTGTCTCTCTCTGTCTCTCTGTCTGTCTGTCTCTCTCTGTGTGTGTGTGTGTGTGTGTGCGTGTATCTCTTCACTCCTTCTCCAGCACCATGTCTGCCTATTTGTGGTCATACTTCCCACCATGATGGCAATGGACTAAACCTGAAACTGTAAGAAGGCCTCAAGTAAATGTTTTCCTTTATAAGAGTGTCCACAATTATGGTGTCTCTTTGCATCAACAGAACAAAGGCTAAGATGCAAGTATTATGAAGTAGCATGGGAAACAATTCTATAGGTGAAAACAGGATCCAAATGTGATGTGCTGTTGTGTATGTTGGGGGCGTGGTAATCCCGTATGCTCCACACAGAGGTAGAGGATAATAGCCCTGTCACTTTGAACTCTAGATCCTTCCGTGGAAGCTTCGGTTGGCCTGGCAATCTAGCCTTTTTCTACATCTTATAGCCTCTACACTCCCAAAGTATTAAGGACTGTGAAGAAAAAAAATGGTCAGGTAAAACCAAATATCCAGTTTCATTCATCCTAACCTCCTGAAGATAATCTTTTAAACCCATCCTTCCTGTGGCTCTTATGGATAACTCATTCAGATCTGAGAAGTCTACCCTATCAATTCCTGAACATTAAAATTGATTAAACACGGGAGAGCATAGCTCTGGATCGTTAGCTATATGGTATTTAATGGGTGGATTAAAAATACTCATTAGATGAAATTATATTGATGCCTAAACAACTTCTCTAATTTATAGCTTATAAAAGTCAAATTCTGATTGCTGTAATTATTCCTTTCAATATGTAAAAATATGTGAATGTGACTCCATAAATGAATGAAAATCAGAAAAATGATTCTCATTAGTCACTTTGTCTCTGTCTTTAAGAGAAATTAAATTGCTATCATTTCATTTTCTTAAGTTTGACTCATTGCTGTTAATGCTTTACAGCTTTAGGACAAAGTTTAACAGTCTCCCCAGATTCAGTTTGAAAACTTCACAAAGAAATGCTGATGTAAATGTGAAGTTCTGACAGAGCTGAGAGGAGCCATTTTGTTTCTCAGGCATTTTGAGTGTGTAGTTCTGAACACAATGCCATCCTCCTCTATTGTCAGAAACAAAGAACAAAGAAAAACTTCTTGTCACAGAGTTCACCATGCTAATCCTTTGTAGAGAAGACATTCCATTTACAGAGCATCTTCCATTGTCTGTTTTGAGATTCACAAAGAGCTTGCCTGGGAAAGAGAGCAGAATTAATAGCTTTCTACAAGAGGAGGAAATGGAGTCATCCAGACACCACACAAGGCCTCATTTCTAGGAAGTGGAGGAGCCAGGAGCTCAGGGTCTGTCTTCTCATTTCAAATCCTGTGTTCTCTTTTCCCTACAGTTACTAAAAATTGTCATCAAAACTGATTAAATTATCAATAAGTGTTTTAAGTTATTAACAGAAATCTCTATCCTTGGTTTTTATGATCACTTCCAGAAACTAGCTCTTCTTAGCTTTGTGTTCACCTTGAAAAACTAGATGTCACACTCCCAAAATGTAATGAGGCACATGAACAATGGAATTACCCCTAATAGAGAAGATATTTTGTCCCAGTAGGAATAGATGAACCATTTATTGTCACTGAACTATGAAATTTGTTTCTAATGTAGTTAATAAATGCAAATAATTTCCTTCAACTGCTAAAAGGAGCTCAACTAAGCAAGACAATGAGGCTATGTTTTTTTAAACTGAGTGTGATTCAAAGACTACAGGGCATAAAGGGGAAGGCAGACTGTGACACAGCACTGTGTAAATCACAGAACCATGGGAACCAGAGCATGGAACCAGAGAGGAAGCCACGCCCATCATACCATTCCCTCCCTTCCATCAAGTCTAGGTAGTCAAGAACCTAAGAAAGTCAAGATCCTCAGAAACCAGTCAGGGTGTCACATATAAACTGTTCTTGACTAATCCATAGGGCAAAGTAATGTAAAGTTTATCACCTAGCATGGAATGATCTTTTTGAGACACAAAGTACGGTTACTGGGGAATCCTTTCTTTCTGATGTAACGTTCCAAAACACTAGTGTTTATCTAAAAAGGTCCCCATACCAGAGTCTGAGCATACAGCCCCATGCCTAGAATGAAAGCAGACTTCCTGACTGTCAGTACTCTGCCCTCATAAGAAACATAAAAACACATTGGCTGACATATGACCCTTAAAGAACACCCAGGCTTTGGATTCCAAGGGAAGTGTGAAATTTGAATTCTGTCTCAAAAAAACAAAACAACCACAAAACCCACAGCGCTGGAATGCATGGAGAACTGGACAGCATTCACTGCATGGAGCATGCGACATCATCTCGGATGGTTTGACAATACGTTGAGAGCAGGAACAGAAAGTTTGCATTTTAGTTGCTGCACCAGCTTTTCCCTCAGTCACTCCCTTTTGCTAGTCGATGGACTTTCTCCACCCCTTCCCCTTTCTCTCTCATTCTCCGGACTTTCTTCCATACTTCCTACTTGCTCATGGCCATAGCCTTTATGTCTCACTGCCTCTACAACTGTCTCTACACCTGCATCACTCTGAGACCTTTCATCCAAAGTTTCCTGAAGGAAAACTCGCACAAACCCAATAGTCACACATATGGCAGGCCCTTGCACAGAGCTCTTGCGCTAGATACGTGGAAAGTCAGTACGGCTCTATCTATACCTGGTCTGGTCAGCTGAAACCAGGTGTCAGGTGCCCACAGAATAAGCAGGGAGGCCTTTATAGAAGCCAACAGCAGAGGCTGGAGTCAGCCTAGTACTTGGACTCCTGAGAAGAGGCAGTGAGACCCAAGAGTTAAGTTATCTTTTAGAAAGTCCTCTTTCTAGCTTGTGTTCATTTTGATAAATACCATTTTGGAATGCCAAAGCTACCAGTGTGATACTTCTCAATCTTGTGCATACCTGGTATTTTACCTAAATATAAACTATGCCCAAGGGAGAAAAGAAACTGAAGGCAGTGGCTCTATAATAAGAGAGCAAGGATTCTATCAAAGTCTAACCAAGCTGATTATGTTTCTGATGTACTGAAATGACCATTACAGCAATTACTCAGACTGTCATTAACATGCTTGGGTGACACAGTGGCCCTGTGGACCAGGACCACAGCTCTCATAAAAGCACTGTCCAGCCCAAGGGCTGAATTCATCTCCAACACAGATCCGTTCATTTCACCTCGACTCATCTCCACTAAGAATACCAGTTTCAATATAAATGGGTTTATAGACTAATATATTTATTATAATTTATATTTTGCATTAATATAAATATCAATATAAATCGATCTTTATTATAAATTATGTTTTTGTTAATATAAATTAATATGTTGATATAAATATTAATATAAATTAACAAATTATTATAAATTAATAAAAGTCATAGAACATATGAAATGGAGTATCTACTCCAAACCCTAAATCAAACTCTATTGTATATACTATACTGGGTTGTATAGTGTCTCATTACTTCAAATTTTTTCCCAGATGCATCTTTCAATTAAAAGAAAAAGACAAGTGTACATTTCTTTAAAAAGTGTCACACTGCACAGAAACCTTACTCTTCTGTTGTATTTGTTGATCACTGGTTACCCATAATACTACTTTCCCCACACAAGCCTTTTATGTTGAAAGCACAATATTTACCTGCCTCCCAAAAGTTTGTAGTAGTAGTTTTTTGTTGAATTAAAAATAAATTTAAAAATTTAAAATGTCTCTAACATTTCCCTCATGGGAAATAAAACATCATGTCCAAGATACTGACTTTCTTATAAAAAACAAAAATGAAGAAAATTCTGTATTTCCAGTGACAAGATCTAGAGTGGTATTATTTTATCAAAATAGGGTAATTTCTCTAGCGCTCAGAGTTAATATACTGACTTAGCACAGGGAAATCTTGTCTCTATGTCTCTACAGACTTCAGTCAATAACCTTAGAACTAATTACATTGAGCATGCTATGATGGCCCAGGCCTGTAACTTGGGAGGCAGAGGCCAGGGAATCTCAAGGTCTTGATCCAGATTAGATTATAATAGTAAATTCAAGACCAATCCTTGTCTAAATAATGAGACTCTGTCTCTGAAAACCAATAGTAGTAATAATAACTAGTAACATTATCTATTATTATTTCCACTTTTATAATTCAGTTATTACAGTGGTGAGCACTTCTGCACTATATAACTTTTTAGAAGGTACTGGAGCTACTCAGGAGGCAGAAGTCAGATAAAATAAATCACAAGCTTAGGAAAGATGCCCCAACGTTTGGTGCTATTCTACTTCTGCATCCATGAGGTAACAAACAGTGCTACTTGAAATGAGACCCACAGCTGATTAGAGTTAGATGAAATATCCTCCCAGAGATATGTCCACATCCCATTCCTTCCACTTACAATGTTTGGAAAGTTGTGTCTCTTTATTCAGAGGAGTCTTTATCCATGTAATTACGGATTTTAATATGACTCCCTCGGTTACGCAGGTAGGTAAATGACACACAGTGCTTTGTCTTTCCTTCCTCCTTTGTTCTCCCTCCATCTCCCCACTTTCTTTGAGGCAAAGTTTTTCTGTAGCTGCAGCTCAGCATGTTAGCTTTGGTCTCATGAGCCTCCTTTCTCAGCCTTCAAGAGCTGAGATTATAGGTGCATTCTACCATGCTTAGCTTCCATGAGCAAGAGCATAGGAAAGACGCACAGAGAAGACAATATGAAGACTGTGTCGGGTATGGAAGGGATTACGCTCCAAGCCAAGGACTTACAAGACTAGAAGTTGGAAGACACAAGGAGAGACTCTTCCAGAGTCTCTGGAGAATGTGTGCCTCTGCTGCTGCCTCAGTGTTCAGTGTGTATCAGAACAGAGACATGGTGCTGCTTGTCTTACTTACTACTCTACTGCTGTGAGGAGAAACCGTGACCAAGGTAACTGATGAAAGGAGTCTTGCTTACAGTGTCTGAGGGTCAGTCCTTGAGAACCATAGCAGGAAGCAGACAGACATGGCACTGGAGCAGTAGATGAGAACTTTATATTATAATTCGCAGGGAGCAGGGAGAGAGAAAGAAAGCAGTGGAGGGAAAGGAGAGGGGGAGGAAGGGAAGGAGGGAGAGGGAGAGGGAAGGAGGGAGACTGGGAGCCTGGGAGATTGGGAGACTGGGAGACTGGATTTGGCTTGGCTGTTTGAAACTTCAAAGCCCACTCCCAGTGACATACCTTCACCAATGAGGCCACACCTACTCCACTAAGCCTACACCTTCTAATTCTTCCCGAACAGTCCCACTCACTGGTGTCCAAGCATTCAAATATATGAGATTATGGAGGCCATTCTAATTCAAACAAGTTAATCTGTGGCCATTTGTTACAGTAGCCGCAGGAAGCTAATGCACTAATCTTTTGGCTACAGACGGTGATGGCCATTTTGAGATGGTAGGAACTCTAGGATGTAGTAGCCAAAGGCAAAGGTTAGAGCCTTACACTGCACAGGATTGGAGTAACAGAAGGCCCCTTGCACTACTCATATCATGGCAGCAAAGCAAAATCTGCATAACGAGGTACAATCCTCAATCAGGTCAGAGGTTTAAATGGCAGAGTCAGAGAAGTGGTACAAATAAAACTGTTAGAGACAAAGAGCAATAGGGTTGAACCCTGGGACGCTATGCTCTACCACCAAGCTACTTAACTAGCTCTACAAGAGGCAATTTAAAATAAAGGCTTCTGTAAGCATACTACCACGAAGGATAAATTCAGGCCTTCTCAGCACAAAACATTCCCCAATTCTGTAACTAAAGGACACTTCTGTGAATGGGTACTTTGACCCTGGTACAGGGTTGGGTGCCATAAATACAACATTAGGGATAACACAGAGACTAAGAGTATACAGTCTTGTGGCATAGACTTGGAAGTACACTGTACTTTAATTACAGCAATATGTAGTAAGGAGTTGTTAGATTGTTCCAGAAGCATATAGCAGAACATCTAAGTAAGATTTAAGGGAAGAAATTTTCTGAGAAGAGATACTTGAGGAAAGTTTTTAAGGAAACTCAGATTCATGACTTAAACACAGCTGACAGTGGCAGCTGCAAGCAGGCAATCCCATGATAGGATGTGCTGACCAACTTGAAAATGGGCTCTGTGAAGAACTGACAGATAAGAACCCACGAAGACTTAAATCTTTCTGAGGTTTTTTGGAAACATTTCCTGGGTGGCTATAAGTTTTCCCATATAGAAAAGAAAAAAGCTGGAGACAGTATGATAAATCAGGGAGCATAAATTGACTCCAAACATTCTGGGTAGGATTTCCCACACCAAGAGTATGAGAGAAGTTACAGTAAGCAGCCCAGGGCTCCTAACTACCCCTCAGAACTTCGATGCCAACCATAAACCAAAAGGCACCTTGAGAAAACTATCAAAAATTCGCTACAACTGCTTTAAAGTTCTGTCTGTGACTCTGACCCACATCAGAGCTGCCTCCTGAGGGAAAGTTAAACTCAACCACTTAAAATGCTATCCAGAAGGCCCCTCTCCCAGCAGGAGCTAGCTCTGAAGTAGATTACAAGGCAGAGACTGAACTAGAAATCAACCATAATCCATAATCAACATATAGGGCAGATGGCACTGACACTAGGTCAGAAAACCTATACCTTCATGGAACTGGGTGCCTTTAAAACCTGGTGAGCACCATCCCCTCAGGACTAGTCTAACTCAGTCAGGACAGATCTTTATTTAATCTGATATAACTTGAATTTACTGGATCTGACCTATCAGAGCAAAGAGCACGACCCAAAAGACTTGCAAAAGCTTACAAATGCCTATTCCTGTGAAATAAGACCCAAACTCACTCACTCAGAAAAAAAAGAAAAGAAAAAGAAAAAAGAAAAGAAAAAGAAAAATCAAAACCTCAAATAATGAGAAGCAAGCAGTAACTGCCTCTCTTTGTGGTTCACTCTTGTGGTTCACTGTTTATATATGTATCTCTAGTCATCTGAATGTTTACTCTGTTCTGTGCTTAGCCAGAAGCCTAGAATCACATCTAACACAATTGTCTTACAAGATACAACGGTAAACATCCATTCTGTCTCATGCTTTAAATTGTCTTGTCAGCCTGTTCCTGCTTTGGTCTGAATTCCCTGGGAATTCTCTCTATATGTTCTGGGTTGCTGAGATTAGGACTGTCCTTATTTGTGGTTTACATGACAATTAGATGTGCTTTACATATGGCAGTAAAGCATCCAACAGTGGTGCCACATATCTATAATCTCAGCATGGACAGGTTGAGGCAGGAGGATCAGAAGTTCAAGGGCTAGCCTGGGCTACACAGTGACTTCCTAGCTAGTCTAGGTTAATGTGTCAAGACTCTGTCTCAAGGAGAGAAAAAAAAAGGTTACAATAAAATGATTCTGAAAGGTCCTCAGGCTTCAGTGTTAAAATTCACCTGATGATCCTAAGATCTGTCTCACTTTAGCAACAAAAGAGTTTCGCTCTGTAATTTGAATGATGCTGTGGGTTTCCTCCTCTCCCGCCCCTCCATCTGTAAGTGCTTCCAGGAGAATGACATTAAATCCCTGACGAATGAATAAAGAGTAAAATGTCTCTACAGGAATTTGTTAGCCAATCATGGTCACAGACATCTTTGGTAAACTCTATTAGTGAATGTCCACATGTTTCTATTCTTTTATTGCAGGTAAAATTTTATGATACAAGCTGAAGATATCAAAGATAGTCTCTTCTGCCATTTTAACTATTCAACTCTCTGCTCCTTACCTGAAGTCTGACCCAAAAGACATCTTCTTGAGGTGTGGCTGTAATCTGAGCATGCTCAGAAATGTACTCTTTAACTGAGCATGCTCACAATGCACTCCCTACACAAAATGCTTTCCTATATGGATATGTACAGGTTCTCCGGATAAAACCCCAATGTTTCCTTTGTTTGAGGAGGGTGTGGCTTTGGAATTCATTCTCCTGCTTTCCTTGAGATGGGAGGTATGTACTAAACCTCCCTTTACTGTTTACAGAAAGGGCAGCTCTCTAAGTTAGTGCGTTTTCATCACTGTGTTATAAAAGACTAGAGGCCAGAGAGTGTTTGATATGATTCTCTGCTTTCTTTGTATAGAGTTTAGTGCACTGTATTTTAGAATCTGCTTCTCTTCCATTCCCAGATTACTGAAATTCTTGGAAAGGATGTAATTCTAATTAATTTTAGTGAGCTGGTTTCTTTGATTATATTGACTACCTATCAAGTGCCATTTGGTCTGCTATCAATCATTAGCAGCCAGCATTCTATTACCAGAACTACTTAGCTGAATATAGGCTCAGCTCATTCTTATAATAAGGCTTGTCATAAGCATTAAGGTGAACATGCAGCTCACGACTCATGAAATACATAAATCCTGTGTATGTTCACAGGAGGAAAAGACTGTAGCCCGTAGACAGTGTCAAAGGGAACAGCTTGCAGGCCTTTCAGAGGCCCTTGGAGAATGACTTGGGGTTTTCCTTATTATTATTTTTTATTCATTATTATTGCATGAACATGTATGTGGGAGAGTACAGATACACGTGTGTAGGACTCTCTCCTCTTCTTTTCTTTCTACCCTGGGATCAGGACAACCAAACCAGGTTGTCAGGATTAAGTAGCAAGTGTTTTTACAAGCTGCACCATTTTGATGGCTGACATGGGTTTTATTAAGACACAAGAATAAGGTCTTATTATGGACTGATGGTTCATGTTTAACTTTGTTCTTGTCCATGAACTTTTCTGGAGAATTGATGCTACACACTTTCTCAACTTGAGCCATTTCCATGTAATTACATTTTAATGTAATGACATTGGCCAGTAACTAAGACGTGACGTAAGAGCTTCTAGCCAGAGACAATCTTCTCCTGATCTGAGTAGCACTGGCCCTTGCTCTCATTTATATCAACGGCGTCTCCTTTTCCAGTCTTTTTATTTGCTTTGCTTTGTTTTGTTTTGTTTTGCTTTGTTTTGTTTTCACCAGCTTACAAGGTGACCCCATGGCATTTTCTGAATAGCTGCATTTGTGACATCTTTGATTCTTTTCATCATCTAACAAGACATTCAGCATCATTCCAATCCTCCCAGACACTGCTTCCCTCCTCCACATCTTTACCTACACGCTCTCATAGGATAATTTCTGCTTTAAATTAAGTTAAAATTTTAATTTCCATTTTTCTATCTTTGGTTTTGTTTTTTTTCTCAAATGTACCCTCTTGCTCTGAGCACTTATTTCATTTATTATCTGCTTTTCTATTTTTATATGAAGTGTCCATACATATACATATGGACTCACACACACACATACACACACCACACACTAACACTCTCACACACACATACACACACTCACACATACACCACTCACATATACAAACAGATACACACATAGATACCACACTTATGCACACATGTACTCACACATATACCACACTCGAAGACATATTCACACACAAACACTCATACACATCCACACCACAGCACACACACATCCACACACTTTTAAATAAAACCTTTTAATTTGTCCCCCAAAATGTTATTACAGTGTAACTGTGTTCCAATTCCGTTATCCAATAGATATTTTTACTTTAAAAGCATGTATCAGAAGAGTGACAGCTGAGATCCTAGACTATAATTTAGCTTCTACATGCTGGAAAAGCCGTGAGCTATCAGGGCCTGGCTCAGAGGACAGCCTGCATCTTGTGGCAACTGTTAGTTCCCAAGTGTGTGCTCTTTGTCAGTTTCCTCAACCCCAGTCCTCCTTGGATGTTACAGAAGGAGCCAGGCAATGCTTTCTATGTGTCAGTGCTTTCCTCTGAGGAAAAGAAAGGCTTTCTTGCCTGCCTTTCCTCCTTCCTCCTTCCTCCTTCCTCCTTCCTCCTTCCTCCTTCCTCCTTCCTCGTCATTGGGATACAGGGAAAGCAGTGAGACACTTTGACCACCCTGATCATGCAAACATAACCAGGTTGGAGTCTGCTCCTGGCATTGAGCAGAGAGAAAATTCTACTTGGCTAGCCACGATTATTTAAAAATCTCTGTTGGGCAGGGAATAAGGCTCAGATAGAAAAAAAAAACTTGTCTGAAAACCTGGGACTCCTGAGTTTGATACCCACCTCCCCCAGAAGCAGGATGTGATAGTATAACATCTATACCTCCAGCACACCTACAGATTTCAGACTAACACAATGAGAGGGAGACATGGGAGAACTGCCAGCTAGCCTGCAGTACTCAGTGTGAGGGAAAGAAGAGACCCTACCTCAACAACTTGGAAGCCGAAAACCTACTAACCTCCACATATGCACTGTGATATAAGTGTTTCCTATCCTCTCTCCTCCCCCAGTCACACAAACATACATAATCACACAAATCATACATAAAACAAGTCACTGTATTAACAATTAGCATTATGTAACAACACAGAAGTTTTAATACAGGGAAGGCAAGAGGACACAAGGCATGTATCACTGGTGATAGTGAATGTGGGTGGGTGAGTGGGTAGGTTGGGTGAGGTATCCAGAAAGAAGGTTCTAGAATGTGTTCACAAAGTTCTTGTGAACTATTTTAGTTTTCTTTAAAGGCTAGAACTATTGTTTGCAGCATGTGTGTGCGTGTGTTGTGTGTGTGTGTGTGTGTAACACAAGGCACCAATATGACATTTGTGTTCCATTATATTCTTATCTTGGAAAGCTATTTTGTCTTTGTAAGTATTCACACTTAATTAGCTGCCCCAGAGGAAATTGTGTAGTCCCAATTACTGCCAAGCAGTGTAGGTGTCAGAGGCTTGACATTAAAGGTTTTCTCCAGAAGGTAAACTTTTTCCTCAAAAATAAACCTTTCTACAAATGACACATACGTGTTCCTAAGTACTAGTGTGCCTTTATAGAGTAAAAAATCAAAGACTGTAAGAATGAAATGTGAGCACATACACATGCCTGTTCTAAGGACCTTCTTGATCTGCTATGATGATGCATTGATTAGGCTAGCATATGTGTATTCATATACATACATATATATTGTATTTATATATGATACATATATATGGTTATATATGTCCGATATATATATATACATATATATATATATATATATATATATATATATATATATATATATACCCAATATATTAGATTTATTAGATCTATGCATTAGATATATTAGATATATATCGGATATATATAACCATATATATGAAATATATATTATATACACACAGAGAAGACTGAGGAAATGGAGATGAGCTGTTACAGTAATACCATAACAAATGCCATCCATTTATCTTTAAATTCATATTTTTATTCACTATACAACACTCTACAGACACATTCTAGAAAGATAACAAAAGCTTATAAGATATAATCTCAACTGAAGCATTTATAGCCCAGTATAACAACTGAAACTCACTGTGGAATAAACGTAACACAGATAAGAAGTGACAAGTGTCACTCAGGGGCAGAGCCCAGGGCAGCCACTGGGAGAGCTGCCTGTCTCCCTGATTGTCACAGCCCTTGGCTCCTGTTGTCCTTTTTACCCAGATGGAGTCTTTGGTCCTGAGTATGTGGTACTTGTTCAGCTTCCTGCACTGGGAAAGCCTTCATTTTATTTCAGAGGCAATCATTGGAACAGCAGAAGCCATCATTTACGATGGCCTTTGGAATGAATAAGCCACAAAGATGTCTCTTGAGCTACCATAACCATTAGGAACCATATACAAACAAAAACCCAAATCAATAGTTAAAGTCACAGTGAAATAATGTCTTGTTTCTTCTTTCTAGGAGAGGAGGCATGAAACACTCTGTTCTCTTTAATCTCTTCTTCCCCATCAGATACTGTTGTTTATGATGCTAACAATTATGGCAGTGCAGCCGCACACGCAGTGACTCATCAGCGGCTGCCTTCCAGAGGCATTCGGTTGTCACATACATGGTGAGTAATGGCTCACTGAGACATTGCTTAATATCTGTAATCAGTTTTAGTCTGATGCAATTCTCAAAATGCATTCTTCTTCCTCAATAAATGATAAATTATAATGCTATTGCCTGGCAAAGAGAGAGTCATTTTTCCCCAGCCAAAGATTTATTTCCCAACCAAGTTGTTTTTGAATCCACGAATGTCACTTTTAGTTGTTTCCAATTCTCTTAAACAAGTTATCTGCCAATCACCCAGACGCAAGAGGGCCAACCATAGAGTGTATAGCTATTGAAGGGGAAATGCTCTTCATAATGGAGGAGATTGTCTGCCAGAATCTGAGGAGAGGCTACAAAGAATAAAGAAGGATATACAAGTGGTAAGGAAGGACAGATGGTGCAAGGAAGAAGTCACACCAGTATAAGAAAGCAGAAAAAAAAATGTCATAATAGCAAACCTGCATGAACTCAGGCTACACAATAAGATGTCAGTGGTTCTTCAAATAAGTTTTTGAACTATTCTTTTTTTTTAAAGCATTTTTCTAGGTAAAGAAGTAATTAATGCAAGCAATATTTCCAAGAGGCTAATTTAATCGACATTTTGAAATCCTTTATATTTTTACCGGTGTCTATTTACTGAAGCAGTAAGACCTGGGGTAGCTTCACCACACTGCACTGGCTAACAGTCTTTCTCACCATGCTGCCCAAAAAAACAGAATTCAAAACATCCTACAATTCCAACGTCTCACAACAAAATTGCTTCATATCGGTGTTTGTCTGTGAACACGATGAGGACTGACAGACTGCTAGCCATTATTCCATTTTCTCAGATTATATTCCCACCAGGCTCCTCTAACTGGGTCTGTCCCACAGGCACAGAAAACTAGATAGAGTCAAACTGTACACATCAGTTCCTTCCGGTTTCTACTGTTTGTAAGTGGATGACATCATCAGGGTCTTCTCCTTTCTTTCCATTTAATCCCTAAGTGGTTTTACATCCCAAAAGCGTCCAACCTCCCCAACTCTGCTGTTCTAATTTGCACTAAAATGGCATTTCTCAACCTGTGGGTCACGACCTCTTTGTGTCAAAAGACCTTTTCACACAGGTTGCTTAAGAGCATCAGAAAGATCAGATATTTAAATTACAACTCATAATAGCAAAATTGCAGTTATGAAGTTACAAAAATAATTTTATGGTTGGGGGTCACTACCACATGAAGAACTGTATTAAAGGGTGGCAGACTAGGAAGGTTGAGAAGTACTGCCCTAGACACTTTTTTACCATGTCATACAATACTTCCAATATTTTTTCCAGCTAGATCCTGTGCAGTCATTTCAGATTCATGGCCCGCCCATTGTATCACACCACCCATACTGCAGACTCACCAGAAGTCCTTGTTTTGTAGATGTCTTTCCAAGTAGTTACATTTTGCTTATTCTTTTCCTGCTACTGAGAAAGTTCTTCTAACTTGTATATTGTGAAAACCATGTGCAAATACTGTTGTCATATGTTTGTTTTCATCACCAGGTTATCCTGGAACTCTCTATGTCGCCCTTGTAAGACCCAAACTCACAAACTTCTTCACTTGGCTTCCCTAACGCAGAGATTATAGATATGAGCCACCATGCCTGCTATATGGAGACTAAGAACATAGGCTTCAGAACCAGAGCTGGACGGTCGTTTTCCTTCTTTAACTGGTTGTATGGTATTTCGCAAGTTGCTCTAGTTTGTGCCTCTGTGCTAGCTATAAAATGAATAGAGTGTTTATGATACCCAAATAATGTAACATGAATAGTCTACATCATAGTACCTGGTAGAGGTTTGATAAATAGTAGCTAAAAGCTTTTGAAAAAAATTACATCATTTTTACAGCTCTGCTCAAATGTGGCTTCTTAAGCCCCCTTATTTAATCTCCACAGGTAAGATGAACCCCTATTTGCTTCATTCCTTACAAAAATTGCTTTATCTTTCTACAGGAACTTTCTGGGGTATTCTTACTTACCCATGGGTCTAGTTGTGCGATCTCTGAATTCTAGCATCCCTTGGGTGTATTCATTTTTATGAACTCCAACCCAACACTCAGCCCCATCCAGTATATACTGAGTTTTAAGAAGATTCTGCTTTGAAAAAGGGTAAGTCATCATTTTAATGCATTTAACAGGTAAGTTGGAGACATCAACTTTGGCACAAAAGAAAAAGCGATGAACACATAATCGTTTGAAAAATGCTACATAAGCAGATGTAGAATCCTGTGATTTGAACCATATTTGATTGATGATAAGATCCATGTAGACTGGAGAAGCCAAAAATGATTCTTAAATTGCTGGGTGCTTGGTTGCCCTTATCTCAATGAATATATAATGTTCCTTGAGTCCAGTCTGGTTTGTTGTTGAACTTACTAACTAGATGCTTATTTAAAAAAAACAAAAATCCAATAGACTGAATGATTTTGCTCTCTGTGAAAATTATATGTCTGTTTTTGTTTGTTTCTAAATATTTGAAACAGGCTTTCATCCTATAAACTAGCCTGTTCTGGGATTCTGTTACAGGTTGGCCTCAAACTCATAAGGAATCTATTCCCTTAGACTATGCATTGATCAATTTTTGTCAACTTGACACAGACTAGAGTCCTGTAAGAGGAGGAAACTGAGGAATTCCCTCTTTTTTTAAAATTTTCTCCATCAGATTGGCCTGGGAACATGTCTGTAGGCCATTTCCTTAATTTAAGATTGATGTGGCATAGAAGGACCCAGCACATTGTGGGAGATCCTACCCTGAGCAAGTGATCCTGGGTCATATAAGAAAGTAAGTTAAGCAAGCCATAGACTAAAGCTAGTAAGCAGCATTCCTTCATGTCTCTGCCATCTGTCAACTTGATGCCATTGCTTTGACAGATGCAGTAAGCATATCACTGTTTCCTACTGTGTCTGTGATCCGTGCTCCTGGTTTTTAGCTCCCATACACCAACAGTACTGCAGAATTCACATGGTCACTTTGGGAGGAGATGGAATGAGCAACAGATCAGTAGTTGGGTGAGTCTATGCACTGTTCTCCCTTCCTGGCTCATCTCCAACATCCTAGGAGTATCTATACAAATTAGTAGAGTCACCACATAGTCATACAGGACCACAAAGGGCAGAAGAATCACAATACTGATCTCAGAGGACTTTCAATGCCATTAGAAATATAAAAGAATAGGCAAGTTTCTCCTTTTTGTCACGTTCTTCACAATACGAATTCTGATAGAACAGCAGTGGTAGCAATAGAGGCAAGGTTAGAAGAAAAAGCTTGGAGCACAAAAATAGTCACTTGTGAATCAGGAGGTGGTGTTACATTCTCTTCTAAGGAATGTAGGTATTTTGATTTTGTAGAGACACTCTTGTTTTTCTGAATAGAGAAATGCAAGTTTGTGGCCAAACCTGAACCATTTAAGGCTAATTGTTCTCAAACATTAGGAGGCAGAATCCCTTTAGGCAGCATGGTAAAATTCATTTTCTGGCCTCACCTTTCAGAGTTTCCCACCCAAGTAGGTCAGGATGAAGTTTAGTAACTGCACTTTCATGGGTTCTCATGTGAGGCTGATTCTGTTCTGGAACCACAGCTTGAAACATGCCACCTTGAACAGAATGAAAGCGTCTATCTGTTCATCTCAGTCACCAGCAACTCTACTTCCTCTCTGTACCAACAATCCAGCAAGCCCACACTTAAGTTGGGGGAATGAAAACACATGCATACAGAAAATCACAAATCCACCTAGTTCTAGTAGTTTAATTTATCATCTTGAAAACAAAGCCTGAAAATAAACCCACTGCCCATAAACTGAGGGATGAACAGTCTTTGGTATGACCTAAAACAAAATGCTCTTAACAATGAAGATGGATTAGTTACTATCACATGCAACCACATGAGTAGAGTTTAACTACATTGTGATAAATAGAAGATGCCAAACTTAAGTGGTTACCTATAGGAAGATTTCATCAGCAGGGCATTGTGAAGACATAAAATTACTGGGCATTTTCCAGAGTCTGGAAGTGAGAAGAGTTTAATCTGAAAAAGACTGTAGGGATGGAAATGTCAATGTCTTTGAGGTAGTACAAGTGGTTATAAGTCATTTCTCTTCTGTCGAAATTTATCCAACTATCCAAAATAAAGGGTAATTTGTATACTATCCAAATTATACCTCAGCAAATTTGCTTAATATAATTTGTTATTCTAATTAGTCAATGTCTAGTGCTCCTAATTAATAATGTCCTCAACACCCTTTTACCCAACTGAATGAAACATAGTCACACGCTATAGAACAACATTTCAGTCAAGGACCTATCACTTAGATAAGTGTTTCTCAACATCTGGGTCTCGACCCCTTTGGAGGTTATATATCAAACATCTTGCATATCAGATATTTTCATTATTATTCATAACAGCAGTAAAATTACATTTATGAGGTACCAACAAAATAACTTTCTGATTGGGGGTCACCACAAAATGAGAAACTGTATTAAAGGGTCGCAGTATTAGGAAGGTTGAAAGCCACTGACTTAGATGGTAATGGCTCCTTAAGACTATCACTTATCAATGTGAATATAGATGATGCTGGCCTCATGAGAGTCTGACAATCACTGACTGGTGTAGCAGTCATCATTTGGTAAGTCACTCTACCAGGTTGACGTAATGACAATTTACTATAATCACTTAATAATGCACATCTCGGAACTTAGTCCCATTGCTAAGAGAACAAGAGCACCATTGTATCTAAATGCATTGGGATTTTGCTTTTCTCAATACTAAGCAGTTCAGGGGCCAGAGAGACAGCTTAGTGGTTAAGAGCAGTTGTTGTTCTTGCAGGTGATCATAGTTCATTCCCAGCACCCACATGACAAGTCAGAAAAGTCTGCCATCTCAGTTCCAAGGAACCCACCACCCTCTTCTGACTTCCAAAGTTATCAAGTCCACACATGTTGCATGTATATACACATGGACAAAACTCTAATACACATAATAGAATAATAAAAAAAAATTAAAACTAAAGCAATGCAAAATTATACAGTTTGTGATGCAAAATCACTAAAGGCTAACAAGATATTTCCTCTTTTCTTGCCACTTCTAGTACAATCTGTTTCCTTTTGTCATGTCAGGCTAGTTGTAGTGAAGATTAGACCCTATCTTTTAGACTGCTCACTGGAGATTAAGTAAATTCAAGGGTTGGCATGAAAACATTCTAAATAATTTGAGTTCATTTAACATTCTGCATAATAGTATTTTTGCTCATACATCTTATCAATTAAGGGGTAATTTCAGATAAGTGAGTATCATTAGAGAAAGAAGTATTAAGTGGAGGATATTTAAGCACTTATATTGGCCAGAGCAAGAATAATTTGATTAGATAATTTGGACAGATTCCCTCTCTTTGTAATTCTATGAGAAACAAAGAGGGCGAATATCAGTTCCCTGGGGGACTGAATGGAACAGATAATCCTGTGGTCAAACAAGCAAAGAGAAGCATGCTGCTGAAGATGGGGCTCTCTGTCTTCACCGAGGATGCTTCACAGAACTCCATTAAGATAATGGAGTCTCTTCAAAGTACTGTGTGCTTCACGGTGTAGGTACTTGATTAAATGGTAATTCACCCTCTGCTTATCTAATTGATCTTGTTTTTCCCTCCTCCATCCTGCCCTTGAGATATCCAGAAGTAAATGATATGTAACCAATAACAATTTATGTGCCTACTCATCAAGCAATGTCAAACTCTATCCACTGTTACTTCGGGTCCTCCCTAAATACAAAAGATCTTGAAATGAATCTGGAGAGGGAGACTTTAATTTTCTTGGGAGGGCGGCATGTAGTTTCCCTGAGGATGGGAAGCCATTTTTTTCCCAGAGAAAATGGCAGCTACCATAATGGTTACTTGTCCCCTAACCCACTAGTCTGTATTCGCTATGTAGCTCAGTAAGAGACCCTCATCATAAGAGGAAGATGGCAGGGCAGGTGACAGAAAGTTCCAAAGTCCTAGAAAACAAATTCATGTCTATGCTGCATCTGACAAAATGTGGGGTACCCAATTCTCTGCCATCATGACATGAGATTTATACTCCCAATACAGTGATTCATTCTGGACAAATCCATTGAGCACCCATCATGAGCTGAGTGTTCTTCTAGACCCTAGCACTTAAAGGTGAACAGATAAAAATAATTAGTTCCTCTGGCTCTTTGCATTCCAATAGAACAGAGGAAGTGTAGAAGGTAAATACAGAGGATAGAAGATAAATCATGAAAAGAATGAATGAATTTTCCATGCACAGTCATGGTTTGGGATACGAAGATGAAGAAAGATGAAGAGAACACCATGTGAAGACACAGGTGTAGAAGATGCACTTACAAGCTAAGGAATCCACACATGGCAGACAAACAATGTTGAGAATGAAAAAAATAAAGATGCTTTCCTTGATCCAACGAAAGGAGCACTGGCCTGCCAGGAATTTGATTCAAGCTTCTAGATCTGCTGAAGAAATTGTTTCTGTTATTTTCTGCAATGGCCTCTGTGATCGCGTGTAACAGCTGCCCTGGAACACAGATGTGCTCATGACCATAAAAGCAACAGAAAATTTTTGATGAGTTAGAAGAGCTACCAAAAGAAAGATAGTTAAAAACAAAACCAAGCAACAAACAAACAAAAACACTTGCTGAAAAAATAGTGGAAGAGAAAGAATGGCATTTAGAGGCAATCAATATCCGATGTTCATGCTTCTAACATTTTGTTAAAATATTTATATATTACCCAAACCATATAATAGTTTCTCTGTGCTAAGAAAAGAGTAAACAGAATATAAACTATACTGCCCTTTGTCCTTCAAAGAAGGATAAGAATGATAGGTTTAACAAAAGTCATGCTTAGTAGATATATAAATAAGTATTTAATTACTAAAAAACAGTGAGAGAAAGAAGAGAGTACCTCATCACTCTGGTTTATTTAAGGAATATAATCCTTTGATTTGCTTCAGTGGAGGCCATATAGAGTGGAGGACACAGCAGGTACTGGGAGCAAGTTGTAAGCAAACCTCCTGTTGCATGATGGCCAGAAACCAAAGGACTTTCATTTACAAAAGACTCATTTATCATATTGTAAAGCCACAGTAGGGTTTATTCCATTCAAACACCCCAGGGACTATATACAGTAAAATCTGTCCTATATAGGGAGAGGTTTCTGCTTTAAAACAGTACATTTTGTATTGTCCTTTACTTCAGAACCATTAAAATATCAAAAATAACTTTAAATATTTAATATAATTTACTTATTTCCTTGAATCAAATAAACAAAATGGTTGTGACTCCAAACTACAACTCCTAATGAACATTTGCCAGATCACATGAAATTTTGGACCAAAAAACTTCTACAGACCTCAGTCATGAAACAAACAAACAAAAATTTTAAGTAAGTGCATAATATCAATAGGAGAAGTTTGTCACTTCCTGTGCTGTAATAGTTTTATTTTAACTTGACACAAGGTAAAGTTATCTGAGAGAAGGGACTCTCAGTTAAGACAATGCTTCCATATGATCAGGCTGTAAGCAAGATTGTAGGGCATGGTGCTTTGTCACAGCAATAGTAACTGTAAACAGAATAGTAATTGGTACCAGTATTGAGGGATATTGTTGTGACAGACATGACCAAGTTTTAGGGAGCTGGAGGAGCTGAGAATTCTACATCTTGTTCTGAAGGGAAACAGGAGAAGACTGTCAAAGACTACCCCAATAGTGACACATTTTCTCCAACAAGGCCACGTCTATTCCAACAAGGCCACACCTACTCCAACAAGGCCACACCTACTAATAGTATCTCTCTCTGTGGGCTAAGCATTCAAATACGTAAGGCCATGGAGTCCAAACCCATTCAAACCACTATAGGCATCATGCAAAGAAGCTGAGGCTTGGCACCATGAAGAAAGCTCAGAGAGGCTATTGGTAAAAGAGCAGCACAGTTGCATGAAGACACACCAGCATTTTGGAGATGGCAGTACCACAGGATGATCACCAAGAGCAACAGGAGCAGTCCAGTGGAGTCTAACAGAGCTTAGAAGACAAGCTGTGCTGCAGAAGGTGGAGCCAGAGAAATGAACCAGGCCCTTTGGAGCAGCCCAGAAGATTGTGAGTTGATTCCAGATACTGAATACTGAGTTATTTACAGTTGAAGTTAGGTTTTGATTTAGTTTGATTGTGAAACCCTCTTGAAGTAAGAAAAGTTTTATGGGAGCCTACAGCTGAGAGGCTTTCTGTTTTAAAGGAGACTTTGAAGTTTTTTTGAGACTGAATTTTTAAAGAGTTTGAATTTGTAAATACTAAATTTGTAAATGAGACCTTTTAAGTGTGTAAACTGTTTTATATTGTGATGTTTATATTAATGTGTGATCTTGGGGATGAAGAAGAACTGAAAGGTTGTGGCTTTACAATGTATCAAGTTGACAAGGCTTCAATTGTGAGGTGGGATGGGTTTTGTCAACTTAACCCAAGCTAGTCTTCTGAGAGGAGGAACCTGAATTAAGAAAATGCCTCTGTAAGAGTGAGCTGCAGTTTCAAGCCATGTACTTTGGCTGCCAACATGTTGATGTTGTTAAAGACAAGCTTTAACATGATGGGGAGGAATAAAAGTATTCCCAGAACAAAAAGGGCTAGCATGATCAAGCTATATTCTTGAAACTTGACCAAAATAGAAATACTGACCTCAGGCCATGGGTAATTTTATCAGCAGTATCTGCCACATCAACACTCAGCAGAGCAGCATTTTTTAAATTTATAAGCTCACTATGCAAAGTTAAAACATCCAGAGAAGTGTTAGAATTATGCCAAATACACTGCAAGTGTCTTTAAACTTTTTCCTAATTATAATGACTACCACTGTGAATTTCAGAATCCAATGGTATTTGGCATGACACTCGAGATGGTGCCTTACTCTTAAATTCTGAACCTCCTTCCAGTAATTTGAATAGGATAAAGAGCATCAATCCATTCTTCCAAATGCCTATCTAAATCCTCCTGTATATTCAACACATTAGTAACATTTTTTTGCTAATTGATTAACAAAAGTAGCTGTCTTAACTTCTTGTGTCACAGCAATTGCAGAAGCAGTGGTGCTAGCAATTAATGTAATTAAAGCTGTTATACCAGCAATAATCAAGCCCACTACCCTCTTGCTTCTGCTTAAAGCCTGACTCACTTCTTCTGGTACTTGCAAGCTTTTTTTTAGAATACCAAGGTTCTGTGATACTCAGGGCAATAAAAACAACAGCTGGTTGATAGACCTCAAAGGGGGAGAGGTGGAGAGCTTTTGGGGCTGCTTGGCAGGAATATGACATTGGCCAAGGACAAGGAAGTGGGCTTCAGGCAGGATTCTGACATTAGGCTAGAACAAAAAAGTAATTTCAGGCAGGAATCTAAATCTTAGGCTAGGACAAGGAAGTAGGCTTCAGACTTGAAAATGACTTTGATCTAGGACAGGGAAGTTGGCTTAGATATTTTGATCATCCTGATAAGCCCTTAGAAACAGTGATCTCAGGAGTATTCACGGAACTTTGTTTATTGCCTTGTTTATTCTTTGACTATTTGTGTTTATTGTCTTGCTTTTTCCTTGACTATTTGCATCTATTGTATTACTAGTTCCTCAACCTAGAACTGATCTTAATACCTGCATGTAATTAAAATGATATAAAAGCAAAAAGGAGGAGGGGGATGGGATGGGGGTTTCTAGAGAGGAGAAATGGGGAAAGGGGATGGCATCTGAAATGTAAATGAATAAAATATCCAATAAAAAAGAATGAGCTGCAGGCAAGCCTGTAAGGCATTTTCATAATTAGTGATTAATTGAGAAAGCTCACCTCATTGTGGGTGGTGCCAACTCTGGGCTGGTGGTTCTGGGTTCTATATGGAAGCAGGGTAAGCAAGCCAGGGAGAAGTCAGTAAGCAGCACCCATCCATGGCCTCTGCATCAGCTCCTGCCTCCAGGTTCCTCCCATGCTTGAGTTCTTGTCCTGACCTCTTTCAGTAATGAATAGTGATGTGGAAGTGTAAGTCAAACAAACCCTTTCTCTTTTCGATCTTGGTGTTTCACTGAAGAGATCTCAAACAGCCACATACCCCAAATCCCAGGACACGTTGGATGGCTAGTCTAGAATTCACAGTGATGAGGCAGAAAATCAGATTTGCCTGTATGAACTTATTTCTCAACGCAGGGACCAATGAGTTAGAATTCGGTGCTAGAGAGGTGATGGACTCTGGGCACTAAGCCCTCACCTGCATATTCACAGAACTCTCACACTGGCACAGTGGGAGAGCAGCCTGCTTCTCTCATCTCAAGTAGGAGGCATTTCCATCTCAAGTAGGAGGCATTTCCAGGTTACTGAAGCAACACAGCTTGTTACAAACAGAACTGCTTGGCTCTGTGTGTGGTTAGAGTTAAGAGATTCTACAGTGAAGAGAAATGGCTGTACCAGAATCAGCCTTGGGTTTGTCAGGGTAAAGTTTCATGAGTCTGAGGTAGTTCGTTGTTGTCATTGTTATTGTTCAAAAGGAATCGAAGACACCATTTTCCCCCTAATGGACAAGAGAAGGAAATATTAAAAGACCTCAAAAAGGAATAACAAAACATTTGGAGATGTAAAAGTAAGCAGACAGTATTCATGGGAAAATAAAAATGGCTTTAGGCATAAAAACTGTATTAAAAACACATAGCAAAAAGCATATCACTAAAAACAAGCAATATTTAAAATTCAGAGACGGAATTAAACATAAGATTGTAGATAATGAAGATAAAAGCTCTAATATTTTTAGTTGATGTGTCCTAAAATGATGTTAGGTAAAAACTATATAGATTCACTGTATCATTGAAAAATACTCTTAAAATTAAAACCTGAGCCCTTGAAAAATTTGTGAATTTAAGTAATAAAGAAGGATCTTACAAACTAAAATTGCACCATTGTTTTTTTTTTTTAAATCAGGCTACCTTTAAGGTATATTTAATGTCCCCAAATTTATATAAGATATTGATACAAATATTGAAGGCCCAAGGGTTTCATACCCAGCAAAATTGTCTTCTTAATCAAGTTTAGAAGTATTACACAATTTCAGCCATGAGAGAGAGAAACCATTCACCATGAGACTCACTCAAAATAAATTTTTTCCTGAAACAAAAAAATTAATCTTTGAGTAGAGCATCTGTTTCAACCAGAAATAAATAAAATTGTAAATGAGGAGTACACAAGAAGGGGCATGGTGGTCGGCATAAATTCCACTTTCCAAGTGTTGCAGACTTGAGAGAATTATAAAGATGGCAGAAATTCCAGATTAAGAGACAGACAGAGAAAGAGAGAGTGAGGTAGGGAGGGTGAGAGAGAGAGAGAGAGAGAGAGAGAGAGAGAGAGAGAGAGAGAGAGAGAGAGAAAGAGAGAGAGAGAGACTCAGATGAGCACACAGCACAAGAATAAGAGGATTAATTTTCTTACATTTATAATGGGGAATTAATTGGGATGGAAACTGGCTACTAAGTATACACTCACACCCTGACTTTAAACTCATTCTGTTTTCATTATCTTTTTTCAGACTTGGATAAATATTTTAGACACTAGAAAGTACTCATGATGAAGAAATACATTATAATCTTATTTTAGAAAATTATGCCTCATTATTCTGCTGTCTGTATAAGTACAGGCCAGTTAGTGGTTCTCAGCTGTAGATGGTAATTATTTCTGTACTATACTATCAAAAAAATTTTATAGATTTCTTCCCTCTATTTTTCTATATTGCTTGAGAAGTAATAAAGAGAATGTGGGGTTTTTTGTAATAATACTTTATAAAAATCTGGCCTATGATCTTTTATGCAAAAAAGATTCAGGACCAGACGTGTTTCAAAATTAGAATTTTTCAATTTTTAGGAAGACAGAGTAATACTGTACTTATAGTCCTGAGTCCAGCACCCTATAATCAAACTTACTAATACCACCACAGGTGAAGTCTGAATATCCATGCAAAGGGTGAAATTGTCTCTATAATTAGCTTTTTAAGGATTCATTCAGGTCAGGGACAGCAAATCATCACACACAGTGATTTTTTTTTTCTGCAAACCAACTAAAAAATTCCATTTTCACAGGTCTTCAGATTACAGTTTTGTGAAAAAAGACACATGGATCATTCTATTTAAATGTTGATGCTCTAAGCAGTTGGTGACTTAAAACTGTGTGAATGTGTTGCTGTTCTAAGATAGAGATTGTACATAGCCCCTGCAATCCCCCACGGTGTTGGGGGGGGGGTGAGACACACCCCTGCACACCCCCACTGTAACCCATTGTCCAAGTCTTTCCTCACACACCCCTTCATCTCTCACTCTCTTGGTTTTCTCAACACATAAAGACAGGATGCTGGAATAGACTGAAGTGAGAATTATTTGGATTCTGACATCTAATCCATGTGTGCCTTTGGACAGGTCAATTTCCGTGATAAGGCTGTTTCTGCATGACAGAAGTATTTGTAGCACCTTTTAAATCTAACTACAGTTAGGTATAAATAACATTTTATATCTAACTGCTAAAGCTGTCAGTCTCAAATGGAAAGGAAGGAAGGGATTTGTTAAGTAAAAACAATGAATGGGAGGGAAAGCCACTAGTGGCCAGGAAGCTAGGCTTAGTAGCCAGTGGGCTAGGAGGCTTAAAGCTGCCTTAGCACGCATGCTCTGTGAACATCCTAATCAAAAGATAACCTCTCCCCATCCCCTTCTTTCAAACCACCTGTCAGGCCTTTTTATTTTCTCGGTAGCTTTGAGGTCAGAATATATGGGATCGCCTCACGATTCACTCCATCTCCTTTCCTGAGATAAGTGGCCTCCTTGTGGAACCAGTCAGGGCTGAACTGTGTGTCCTACAAAGTTCAGCTGGATTCTAATCCAAACCCTCCAGATCTACAGATGTGAAAGATCCCAGTGAAGATAAACAAGCAATACTGAAGTCTTTGCTCCTCCATTGCTATGAATCATTCAAATATGTTTAGAAATAATGGAAGTATGCCTTACCCTGCTCAGATTCTTCCATAATGGGCATATAAGCATATTCATCAGACATGGACGTGGGTTAAAAAAAAGCTCCATTCTGAGCAGCTTTTGGCTATGGAAGCAATGAAGCTCTGCTAAAAGATCTCTTAGAGTCATAAAAAGCAATTGCATTGCTCAAGTTCTATCAGCACAAGTTCTGGAAAGATTGTGTGGAGGAAATCTCCAGCTTAACAAGCTTTGGGCCCGTTAATAAGCTGCAGCAGGAAGCAGGCCCTGCAGCTGCCGACTGACAGGGCAGAACCTTTTACCCTACATGTCCCTTTGGTGGTTACAGATCCAGGAGGGAAAGTCTGCACTGATGTCTGGCCATCTGGCCTCCCACTGGGGCTGCCTATGCAGGGTATGCAGGATTCATTGCTGCCCCATAGCCATGAGCATCAAAGGAAGAGAAAAGGAAGAGGAGGAAGCTCCCGGCTCATTTCCTCTGAATGATGTCCAAATGGCTGCAATGGGTTCTCTCCCCAAATTTCTGCAGTGCTGGGTTAGAACCAAGAAAATCCATGTTTCTGAACATGTGCTCAGATCAGTTAAAGCTTCCATTTCTTGGCCACATAATTTTATGGCTTCTGTGACAGGAGAGGCTATGAGAGTGTAAGTCCTGGGGACAGGACTTGTGTGCTTATCATTCTTTAGACTAGGACCTCATCTACATTTTCTACTTGTGACCCCCTTTTCCCTTGAGAAATGCTTCCTTGACCCTGAGTATATAGATGTAAAAATAGGAATACAGTTTAACTTTTTTCTGATGATAAATCATAAAAAAATTATTTTAAAATAATCCACTGGTATACATGTAATTTTACCATTTAGTAAAGATTAAAACAAATTCACATACATGATGAGATGTTTGCATTTGTTTTTTACATAAAGAACTAATTCTTGACCAAATATTTGATACTGCAGAGTGTGAGGTATTATTATCAATGTTTTTCAGAGTTGATTGATATTTTGATTTATAATCATCACTGCTGAAAAGGATAACAGGTTTCTTTTATGAAGCTCAAGTCAGCAACTCAAATAGCAATTTTTAAAAATCAAACATTGTAACACAATGTTATTCAAAACTATACTAATTTGATACTATATGTGAAGGATGATAGTAGAAAATATTACCAGTCTGTCATTCTAGGGGAATAGACAACTTCATATGTGTAGTAAAATCTGCAACAAGTGTGGTCTCAAATCTAGACCGATGTACTTCTTGCAACAGTCATGGTAATTGGTGCCAGGGTATGGTGACAAGCACAATGCAACATGTACATATCATGTTCAGGACCAAAACAGTAAGGAAGACACTTGATGCAACATGGTGGGAAGTGAATTACTGCCAGAAACACCTCGGGTACATTACATGTTTGATTTTGATTTATCTTTGGTTGTTCTATATTTAGAAACCTTTGAGTGTTGCCAAGTTTTTCATGACTTTCATAGGCAGGTACACAAATGTGGAATTATGATGCACAGTTTAAGAACCAGAGTCATAAGCCAACCACTAAATTGGCCTGTATGTATCTTTACAGAATTGTAGTTTGTTTCAAATCAAGCCCATGTACCCCAAAGCAAGTGTATGTTTCATGCACATGCACATACACAAACACATACATACATACATACATATACACACAGAGACACATAAAGGAAGAGAGAGACAAAACGAAACAGACAAAGAAAAAATATATATATGCTTTTTGAGCAGATAAAATTTATATTTCTTAGACACAATGCTGTACCAGTATGTCCCTCAGTCTTCAGAGTAGCTATCCATAAGCTGGCAACACAAAGATTTGTGTTTTTACCTCGCTATTTGAAGAATTTGTTTCTTCTACAAACATGGATTCCAGTCTCTCAACACTTTCTCCAAAACATTGAGATGTTCAGATGAGTCTGCAAATCGAAAGCCTGCTGTCACCTTCAAATCCCACAGTAGCGGTATCACCAGTGTATCCTAGAACAGAAGCCTCTGGAGACAGTCGTGGGTATTTGGCAAAGATAAAGTAAAAAAGTAAGATTCCTGGCTCAAAATAAGTTGGAGAAGTTTTAAGCTAAGCCAAATGTCCTTACTAAAGAATTTTCCAGAGCTTTTAAGTCTCTAGTAGGCAGTTAGAATTTCCAAGGGAGCCGATGTGTGCTGCAGAGCTGTCCAAGGTACCTCACCTTAGAATCATTTCTCAACAAGAGTCTCAGAGGATATTTTCTGGGACATATTTAATTTTAACATTCAAGTCACATTGCTGTGAGTATAAATGAGCCGAGCCGCCTGGCCATGCCCTTAATGGAATTAACCAGAAGGCATAGCAGCGTTCATGTTTCTGCTCAGAAGGGAGCCAATTTCTCAGTTTGGAGCCTCAATCAGAAAAGTATTTCTCATGCTGGAAAGGAGGCAAGAACTTTATCACTTCATCACCATTTAGACAGGATATGCAGACAGAAGGCGGATCACACAGAGCTGCTGCGGCACACAGCAGGGTGCCACGTTCCTGGGCTGATTAATAAGTGACTACAGCTGCTTCTAGACTTGCACTAGAGTTAGCCCATCATCAGTTGGAAATGGATTTAATATTTACCTGCTGAACACCATAGCTTAGCAACATAGAACTCTGGACTAGCAGTGGGCTTCTCATGTGATCACTGCATCACTGCAAGAGGACTGAGCAGCACAGCTTTCCAGCATCCTGAGAACATCCTATTGTATATTACTAACCCAGAGTGGGGGAGTCAAAATTCAAAGTATGACTTCCATTGAATGCATGAATCTTTCACACTCTTGTAAAGTCAGAAATTAGCAAATTAGTTGGAGACCACGGAGAACAGTTTGTACAACATGTGGAAAGATGTAAATCTCTGTATATATATCACTGAATAACATAATTTATAAATTCTACTGAAAAGAAGTTATGTGGCTGAACTAAGTCAACCTTGAAAAACTTGTTCCCACACTCATACAGGATTATCACAATCTGGTTGATTCAAGAAGCCAATCAAATCAAATATCAAGAAAGTTCCTGAAATAAAAACTCCAGTCCACAGAATGGGAATTTGAATACCGGTAACAGAATACTATCACATATATAGTATTAATTATATGTTAGAACATATTAAATATACATTTCAAGTATAACTTCTCTAATGATATTTCAGTTGGTTCACATAAAGCCACAGTCCTTCCAAATGTTATTAGAAACAAAGAAATGTTATTAGAAACAAAGATGCAGACAAGATGGATTACCCAAGGATGTAGATCGCAGATGTCCCTATACCTTATAGAGTTTGTATTATGATTTACTTATGCAAGCCCAGGAGCACATCCAAGCTTATCAGCCTGAGAACAGTTTTTAGTTTTGTTTTTTAAAGCACACTTGATCTAATTGAAGGTTACATCAACATAAAGTCTACTCTCTGGCTAACATTCCACTTTGAGAAGCTAAATATTCCCACTTCAAATTATGGGATGCTCTGTAAATGGTCTATTATTAATTATAAAAAAATAATGGCAGTTAGTATTAAGTGCCCACAATATGACATATATCCAAGTGGTCAGGCTGGATCCAATTTGCATCCTGAGATTTACTACCCTGTTTTGAGATCTACAACAGAGCATCTCCTTGAACCATTGGACTATGTTAATGATAATGTCACACAACTATGGACCAAACCTGCAGCTTCCACTACAGATGATTCCAATGCTTGGCGACATGACTCACATGGATGGAAGAGAATTTAGATGAGAATGCCTAAATCCTTGCTTTATTTCTTTACAAGCAAGTCGGCAGACTACTAGCGAAGACTGGGATCACAGAGCCAGTGAGAAGACTGTAAGCATCTAGACAGACTGCCAATCTAATTTTTTCAGCTTTTCTGAAAGAACAGATAAGCAAGGTGGTGGTAACCAGCCTGTGTGGGTTACTTAGTCAGGCAAGGAATGTTGAGAACTTTCTACCGCAAAAGTAACTGGAAATAGGCAGAACTGATTTAAAATAAAAGCATTTTAGAGAGAGATGGTGTGATAGTTTGTACATGCTTGGCCCAGGGAGTGGCACTATTTGGAAGTGTGACCTTGTTGGAGTAGGTGTGTCACTGTGGCCGTGGGCTTTAAGACCCTACTCCTAGCTGTCTGGAATTGAGTCTTCCACTAGCAGTCTTCAGATGAAGATGTCAAACACTCAGCTCCACCTGCACCATGCCTGCCTGGATACTGCCATGCTCCTTTCTTGATGATAATGGACTGAAGCTCTGAACGCGTAAGTCAGACTCAAGTAAATGCTGTCCTTATAAGAGTTGCCTTGGTCATGGTGTCTGTTCACAGCAGTAAAACCCTAACTAAGACAGATGGGCTTAGAAAGAGAAGCTAAGGGAATGAAATGTTGAGAATAAAATTGTAAGGAGAGAGCTTGTCAAGCTTAGAAAATGGTGCCCATTTAATTCAGTTAATTCATAATCTGTTCAGATGCAGACCATTGTGACACATCGCCATCCCCGCCCATAGTTTAGAGTCTTCCTAGTGGCATGTTTTACAGGGCAAACATGAAGTGGGCTGAAGTTCTGTGAAGATCACAAAGTCTGGGTATATGGAAGGAAAGCTGGCCTGTGAGCTGACAATCAAGGTGTCTCAGAAAAAATTTAAAAGCCTTTGTCTGTGATTCTTGGGGATATTAGAATGTCCTGTTCTATAGTCTAGCCCTATAGTGTGATGAATCACACCAAAGAGAGCGATCATTTGACAAAGAAGGAAAGGACAAACAGAAATGCTTTACCTTCTTCCAACCAAGCTCAGATGGGAAAGTTCAGGAATCCCTCCAGCCATGATAGCTAAGTGGAAAAGGAAGTGAGGAGGCCATGGCTTCACCTGCATTCTGAGTCTGTGATAGACCTAGAGAAGAGAGCAAATGTCACACGTAATGAGAAGTTCAGGCTGTGGTAGTAGACTGTTTTTGAGGTTTTAGGACCTGCAAGACACTAGCAAAGGTCTGGCGTCAGCTCAAAACTTCACACGATTGAGGAAGGACAAGTCAACAGAGTGAACTAGCTAAAAACCACAGCAGGCAGGCAGGCAGGGAGGGAGGGAGGGAGGGAGGAGGGAGGGAGGGAGGAAGGAAGGAAGGAAGGAAGGAAGTTACTCTCTGCTTGTACTTTACAGATTTCACCCTGTTGCCTAGAAGGGCAGTAGGCATCCACGTACTTGTGCTTTGTCTCAGAGCTATCACCATTTTCCTTCATCCTTCTCACCTTAGTTGGGAAAAAGTGTGTTTTTTTAATATTTTGCCATCTAGGCAGGTAGTTCCATGAAGCCACAGTGAACTTGGTACACAGCTGATTCTCAATAAATATTTGTCGTGAGATGGAATAAGAACTGAGGACTTAGGGACATTTTAGTCATGAAATCCTCTATCTGATAAGCAACAGGGTTGGCAGAGGATGTGGATGAAGTATCCTTGTCTGTGCAGGACTGTAAAGTATTATTAAGAACAGACAGAGTTAGCACTGATTGTTCTTCCAGGGGACCCCAGGCTCAAGTCCCAGCACCCACATGTGGTTCACAACAGTCTGTAACAACAGTCTGAGGGGATCTTATGCCATTTTCTGGTCTCCTCAGGCACCAGGCATGAGAATGATGTAAAACACCTACACATATCAAATAAAAATCACAAAATAATCAAATAAATTATCATCTCATCATTGTTTTAAAAATAATCCTGAGTGGGTACAGTGGTGGTCCCAGATGGGAATTCTTATTTGCTAGCAAATTCTAAGAAATGGTGAAGATACATTAGATATGTAATACTTCATTATTGTTGGGTTTAAATGAAAAGGTCGAAGGAGAGAGGTTATTGATGGACAGCAATCTCTGCCATGCCCTGGGTGGGAAAAGTCCTGATAACAAAGGGTAGACTCTCTTCTAGAGGAAGAGAAGAAAGGTGTTGGAAATCACTAAAGAGCTAATAGAACAGCTTAAGTGTCTGTTGAAGCAGAACAGACAGCCTCAAGGAATAAATAGGAATTCATGCCTCTCAGCTCTGCTCCCAGTGTAAAGAGAACAGAAGTTTCATCCTCAAGGTAAGGCAGGTGGCACTTGGGACAAAACAGAGGACACACCAAGCCACAGGGCAAGCCCACAGTTCTCATGAACCCTAAATCCAACCAGAGGATTTGGTATAACAGTGACGCGTACTGGCTGCATGAGAGACTGTTCAACCAATACGGGAGAAGAAACCTGCTGCCATTTGCCATGTCCTTGAGGGCTTTAGCCAAATGCCTGCTTGAAATATAGATCACTGTTTGAAACTGAGCTACTGTGGGAGTCTGAAAAACAAGGAGCAATATAGATCAAGGATCCTAGGGAACCCATAGTCTTTGAAAGGGGGAGTGCTGAATATGCACAGGGTGAGAAGTCTAGGTGTCAAGAGATGCAGACTTGATAGACAAGGCACCAAAGGCAGCATCTTCTTTTGCAAAAAAACAGACCTGCCCCGCCACCCCCAGGACAGCAGAAGACTGATAATCCTAATACAAGTAGTAGAAGGTTCAGCCTCACAAGCTACCAAAGTCTCTACTGTGCTGCTCAATGAGTCTGAGGATGCTGGAGTTCAGGTCCATGGGGCACTTTGTTATAGAGCCTTATCCCTCCTGCAGAGGGTTTGTTGTGGGTAGGATTTGAAAGCACTGAGATGGGTTCTTCAGGACAAATCTCAGGGCTCTGTTTCTTTCTTCCAGTATCCAGTGAGTTCAAGAAACAGGCTCAACAGATCAGATTTATGTATTTATTCGTGTGTGTGTGTGTGTGTGTGTGTGTGCGCGCGCGTGCGTGAGTGCCTTCATGTGTACACACATACATACGTTTGTATGCAATGATAATTGTTAAAGAATAAGAGACCATGAGTTTGAAAGGAAGCAGCATGTGGGAGAATGGGAAGAGTTCAGGAAGGGGGAAATGATATAATTATGTTTTAATTAAATAAAAATGCCTGAACAAGACCTGAAGAAGTACAACACCAGTAGACAGTCTGACATGAAACCAGGGAATCTTACAGGGCCCAACACTTGGGCAAAACTGCAAGCAACTAAGAAATGCAGAGAGAAGGAGAAAAACATCTTCCTTGGTGATAATCTCCCTAAATGTTTATCCAGCACCAAGTGGTCATGTACCCTCTAAAACCTATACACACTCAAGAAACACTAAACAGATTGAATGGATTGTACCTATGTATTAGGCAGAATGTATGTGTGAGTGTGTGTGTGTGTGTGCTCACACACATGCACACATGAGCATGCGTGCACATATATGTGTGACAGTATTTTTTTTAGAGTCCATGATTTCAAAAGGGAGCTAGAAGGAGTTCACTGGAGGGACTAGAGGGAGAAGGGGGAAAGGAAATTATGCAATTATATTTTAATTGAACTGTCTAATTAAAATAAAAGCAATTAATTTAATAAATATTTTAAAAGAAACATCCTTTGGCATAGACATTAACAACCCCAGGGTAGACATGTGACAACTCGTCTAGCTCACAAGTTCCAAAGCTAAGTGTTGAGAGCAGAGGCTCCAGACACGCCAGCAGACACAGAGGGGAGCTGGTCAGTAGAATATGATTTTGTGGATTTTGAAGATGCTTCATTCAAAGTATGAAATTTACTGCAAGGCTTAAAGCTGTAACATAAAGGGAGAATAAGGCAAATGCAGGCACTTTCTACAAGTGCTGCTTGACTGTCAGGCTCAGTATATGTCTGAAAACTGAGATCTCTCCCATGCCTGAAGAGTCAGTGTCAGACTCATCCAATTATCATTTTTACCTCTATCCAGGTTGACTTTTTAACTCATGGCTTAATACAGTATGTTTTTACTATTTTCGTTTTGGTTGTATGAGTTGCGGAGTAGTTGGTCTTAATCAATTTTGTCTATTTCTGTACCTGGCTTGGTTTAGGGCTGCTGCTGTTACAGTGATCTCTCTTTTCTCCTGTGTGTGGTACTGGATATTGAGCTTCTCATTAAACAGAGCCCCAAATGAGCCAGAAGAGTAAGTAATATCAACTAGTGTGTAAATACCAACAGAGCAACACTGGGAACATGAAGAGGCAAAAGAACAGGAGTCTGATACAAAACAATGATAACTATTCAATAACCACAAACACTGAATGGTTAAGGTGCTGGGCAAAGATTCAAAAGTCTAACTTGGAAATCCACCAGTGTTTTTGTCTTTCATGTACTAGGTGAAAAGTAGTGAGTTCCTGTCTTCATAATATGTGTCCTCTAATAGGAGGAAAGAGGATTCTAGCAAATAGTCCATTCTATCACAGCTGCAGTGAGAAAGTTCTAGAAACAAATTTCATAGTCAGGATGGATAAGAAAGGCCTTTGTGAGCAGATGGCCACACAGAGACTTTGACACCAGTATGTGGCCTGACCTCCATCCCTGCCCATTTTCCCACTTGGGTGACCTGAGGCTGCCTAAACATTTGGATTTGGTGAACTGTGAGTTATTATCCATCAAAGAGACCGACTTCTTGTCCATTCAAATGGTTCTCTATGTAGTCAGGATGATGGAAAGCTGGAGATAGATGTTGAGCAGGGTGGCTCATTTCTCAACATCCAGAAAGCTGAAGCAGGTCCATCGAGAGTTCAAGACCAGCTTAGGGTACAATTCAAGACCCTACCCCAAATGAAAAATAATGCCAGGAAGTTTTGTTTTTCAATAGAAATATTATATTTTTATATACAGTATTATATTTATCAATTGTTTCCACTTCTTGAGAATTTAATATTTCAGATAACAGATTTTTTCAAATTTTGGAACATTGGTATATACTGAGTGAGATCTCTTAGAGATAGGAATCACGTTGTACTTGTGGCCTCAAAGTAATTTTACATAGCATTTTATTTTTATTTATGAGCGTGAGTGTGTGTGTGTGTGTGTGTGTGTGTGTGTGTACGGGTGGACATGGTCAAGGGATTGTTCTGCAGAATCAAGAAGAAAGCATCTGTTCTCTTAGAGCTGAAGTTACAAACAACTGTGAGCCATTCAATGCAAGTGCTAAGAACTAAACTGTGCTCTGTGCTTTCTCTTGCCAAGCCTCCTCCCTAGCCCCTTAGGAAGCATATTTAATAATCATGGCCATGAAACACAGTTTTATAGTGTGGACCCTCCTGCTTGTGGTGTCTGGCCAACAAAAGAGGAAACACATATATTAACGTGCTAGTGTGCACCAGAGCTTTGCATGTCCATGGAACTGAAGTTCCATGAGTTCAGGGCTTTGGGGCCCTCAGCTTCTCGGATTAAGGCTGATTGGCCTGCATTCTATGCTGTGTTGTTATCTGTGTTGTTATTCTTTTCATAAGTGGCTGAGATTAGGGCATACATCTCGAATAAACGTGGTTTGCACTTTAAAGATATGCCTCCTGTTTAGAAACCCTCAAGTGTGTTTTTTATTTCTACCACATAGTAGCATGCAAAGGCAAGGAATTATTATTGCTGTTCTGATAAGGTCACAGTACTTTTTTTTTATCGGTGGATTAGCTCCATTTATTTCTTTATGGCTAAGCATAGTCAATTTGTTTCAAGCTTACTCTAGTCTAACCAGTGAATCTGTGTATCCGTCTGTTCCCATACTTGCCTTTGAAGCATTACCTAAACTAAAGCAGCATGAAACCAAAGAAAGGAGCTGTGCTCCACGGTGGGTCTGCTTTCCCTTCCTCATTTCCAAGAAATCATTGCTCTCCTGGTTAAAGGGCACCCTGGATGTCGCTGAACCATCTGGACAGCTGCAGCAGTGCACCTCCTCTCTAGAGTGCATTGTCATTCCACAGGGTCCCTTTGTGCCAGCGTTCTCCTCTGCCTGTCCTCCCTTCCCCTCACCCTTCTCTTGATCACCTTCATTCTTGAAGGCTAGTCCTCCTGGGAGCTAATTGGCATGGCCTCCTATATTAGCACCTCACACACATCTAACTTATTGAAACCTTCCCTCTAGGTCATGAGTTTACTCGTCTGACTCCAAGTCTAATGTCTTACGTAATCCCCAAATCCAGGTCCTCATTCACAAACTCCAAACGAGTAAGATCCCAGCTCCCCTGCTTTGTTTTGCGACCTTCATGGTCTTTGTGGCCTCCATATTTATACTTCCTTAGTTTCTGCAGAGAATCTAACTCATCCTTGACCTTCTTCCTTTATTTCTCACACTCGATCTGTGAAGAAGATATTTCAGACTCTATTGGTAATAAGTGTGTGTGTGTGTGTATGTGTGTGTATTGGGAGGTGTGCCTGTGCTCATGTGTGCTTATGTGTGTGCATGTATGTATATGTATGTGTGTGTATATGTGTGTGTGTTTGTGTATGTGTGCATGTGTGTATGTGTGTGTTTACCTGTGCTTATGTGTGTGCATATGTGTGTATGTATGTGTGTGTTTATGTGTGTATGTATGCGTATGTGTTTGTATACATGAGCATGTGTGTGTATGTATGTATATGTGCATATGTGTGTATGAGTGTATATGTGAACATGTGTGTATGTGTACCTATGTATGTGTTTGTATATGTGAGCATGTGTGTGTATGTATGTATATGTGCATATGCGTGTATGAGTGTATATGTGAATATGTATATATGTGTACCTATGTATGTGTTTGTATGTGAATATGTTTGTGTGTATGTTTGTGTACATGTGCATGTGTGTATGTGTGTGTTTAGCTGTGCTTATGTGTGTGCATGTGTGTATGTATGTGTGTATGTATGTGTATGTGTTTGTATATGTGATCATGTGTGTATGTATATGTGTTTATGTGTGTATGTGTAATGTTTGTGTATCTATGTATGTGTGTATGTGTGTGTATATGTGTGTATGTACCTGTGTGTGCATATATGGTATATGTGTGCATTAGCATGTATGCATGTACATATATGTGGGTGTACATGCACTTGTACATGTGTGTACACACTTAACTTCCATTGCTTCTTCATAAGCACCATCTCCTCATAGATGGATGAAAGCTACTGCCTCTCACCTCAACTTTTCTCACCGTCACCCACCCTCCACACTATTGAAACCTAAGTCAGTTTTATTCTTCTGAAACACCTCTATTATTGTTTTACTCAATTAAAAGCCAAACTCTCTAGAATGAATGGTAAGACCTTATGAGATGTATAGCACTTTCCCTCCACCCTCTTGATTCTGACATCATTTCCTGTTTCTCCTCTTCTCACCTCACTCACTGGTGAGGTCTTCTGGGACACACTAGGCATATACTTGCCTCAAGGCCCTTGCATCTGCCCTTCCCTCTACCTGGAATATTTTCCTCCTGGATAGGACACAGATAACCCCTTCACCTTCAAGTCCAAACTTAAACACTGTCTTTCCAGTGGATCTGAGATCTTTAGAAACTGGCTTCATTGTACTGTGCTAATGAGAACTACTCGAAGCTCAATGTCATAACACACATAGCATCATCACAGAGTGCACTGGCCCAGTTTCCCCAGGGAGTTTCTACTTGCTTTGTTCACTTGGGGACATAGGCCAGTGGTGGCTCCCTTTATTATACCCTAGCAACCATCGTTCCTTGAACAAATGATGAGTTCCTTGTCTTACATAGGTAACTAAACATGGGCACTCAGGAAATCCCCATATTGAATCTACTTATGTTTAACTTCTTGCAATAACACGACTGTGCTCAGGTTAAAGAGATTGAAAAAAATAATTCTACTGGGTACATAAAAAGAGGAAAATTAGAACCGGTGACTGAAGGCTACATGTATATCTCAGATTTGTCAAAAATGTGTTGCGTGCCAAACAACGGAGATGCCCAAGTGGCACACAAGATTGGCAGCAGTTATGGTTATGCTTCTGGAACTTAGTACATTCCTCAGTGTTGCTGCCTGCACTTTGATGTTAACTTCTGCTCTCCTAGGAGGGGCTGCAGACAGGAGTGAGTCACTTACTCAGGTGATTTCTTGTGAACCAATCCCCTATGAATAAAGGAGCCAATCACTGGGCAAGTAAGAGGGACTTCCGGGCTGGATAGGGGAAGAGTGGATGAGGAGAGAGAGGATTTATTTGGATGGGGATGTTTGCATGGACAAGATGGAGTGGTAGTTTCCCCGTATCATGGTGAATCTACAAGGATCCACCACCAGAGGATTAGATTTAATAAGGCTTACAAGATTATGTTTTAGTTGCTACACCCAGAGATTGAGTTACCATTGTTCCTAAACTCTGTGTGGTTATTGTTCTTCTTGAGGTTTATTTTCTTTGCGTGATGTTGAAGCATGGAAATAGCATGGTAGTGACCCGCCAGGGGGAACTTAGAGAGCTGGTTGGTGAGATTCTGGAGCTCCGGTTGGTGTTGAGCATTGGAGCGGGAACTTGGATGGCGGCTAAGTTGGGAGCTATCCGGGTGCTCTTTTCTAGTACCTCCGGCTACGCCCCATGCCCACAGGATCTATATCTTCAGAGTCAATCAGCCATAAATCAGACATTATTCAAAAGAGTTACAGCTTGTACTGCTCATGGACGTGCTTATTGTCATTATCCGGCCCCACCCCACAGCATAGTCTAACAGATATTTAGAGTGCATATCCACTGCAAGCTAGAGACAATTTAAACTGTATTTGAAGCTGTGCAGAGGTTATATGCAAATCCTACACAATTTTCTAGGAGGTCATGGCTCCCTGAATTTTGGTACCTGGAACTGATTTTCCATCAGGTAGCCAGATGTTCATGAAGCTCTACAGCCCCTGGCTACGCAGCTCACATGTGCAGGAGACAGCTTGAGATAATCAGCAAAGGCAGATGGACCAACCTCTGGCCAAAGTTTGCTTTGAATGTCAACACTGATGATGCTCCGCACATCGAAAAGGCATGAAAAAGACAGGATCTTGCGTGCCTCTGTATTGCCATCAGGTCAACTGCATTTGTTATGATGGTGACAGAAACAAACACCAGTGAATGGATATACTCAAGAACTCGTTAGGCCCGGACTTGGAATTGCCTGAAAATAATGTGCCAAAGCTTCAAGTTCTGAGCCAAAGCTCACAATGTTTATACTGAGCCTTATAAGTACTAAGTATCCCATGCTGTTTTTATATGATGACTCTAATTACCAAAAGGAACAAACAGGGCTCAAAGCATAACTCAGTCAGTAAAGGATTTGCTGCAATTTCAATACCCAGAATTTAGGTAAAGAATAGTCAAGTTAGCAATACCACTTGGAATTCCAGCACTGACTGAATAGAGACAGATTCTTGGGGCTCACTGGTCAGACAGATAGGTTAGTCTATCTAGAAGATGACTGTCTCAAAAAATATAAAAGGTGTTTAGCACCTTAGGAACACCCATGATGTTCCTGTGGCCTCTACATGTGAACTTGCACACACATGCACACTTATGTGCAAAATAAATGAATAAGTAAATAAATAAAATAGCATTGACAACATTAAAACATCATCCTTTTTATTAGATCATCACTGGCTGCAGGTATTAGAATACCTTGTGGTAAAAATGATGGAAGCGCCAGGCATAGTGGTGTACACTGGAGGCAGAGGCAAGCAGATCTCTGAGCTCAATGCCAACCTGGTCTACATAATGAGTGCCAACAGTCAGAGCTACATAGTGAGACTCTGGCTTGAAACAAACAAACAAATACACAAAAAGTCATGGAAGACTATTATTTCTACCTGAGTTCCTGCACCAGACCCCAACAAAACAGAAAACAAACAAAATGAGACCTCTTAGGTTAAGTGCTACATGAACAAATTGAAAATGTAGGAAGCAGATAGATTGAAAAATAGACAAGTTCTTCCTGGAAGCAGAAGCTGCCTGTCCACAGGGTCCATGGAGCAAGGATGTCCTCTCCATCAGTGTCTTTATCAATGTCTAACCGGAAGTGACCTGATGCCGACCACTCAGCTTTTCCTCTGTGTCCTATTTCTTTGTGCCCCTGTCCTGCCATTGTGCAGCAGGGGTTTTTATTCTGTTCAGTAGAATGAGGGTTGCCTCAGATCTGTGAATTACAAATAAAAACCAATTAGATCTATAACCAAATGTTTTGTAATTTTGTCGTTTGATACCAGCTGAAAGTCCCTTATACAATACAGGGTTTATTATTTCACATAATAAGTAGGCTCTGTTAGTTATTTCGAATCTTAAGAATGCTTAGCCTTTGGGCATAATTTTCTGTAATTCTCATGCCTTTCTCTCATAGTTGCAACCCAACTATTGGAGTTTTAGAAACCATGCTTTATAAAACAGCATGCAAGGACAGAAAGGACCAAAGTGCCTTTGTCACATTTATAGAATGAAGACTCTTGTTTTCTAGAAGTTCTCTTAGGAAGATTTCTCCCTTGGTCCTCACTGGCCAGGATTGCAGTCTGTTCCATCCTTAAGCTAGCCACGAGGAAAGAAGAGTTGCCATGTTGGCTTAACTGGGTCATCATGCATTGCCTATGCTGGATAGAAGTCCCGGAGGAATTCTGATTCATGGACATGACTTGATTATGCTTGAAAGAAATGTATCAAACGGGGAGTAACTGTTGAACAGAGACTATAGACGCTGCCCATCTTGGTCTCTCCACATCCGTATTCTTCCCACATAGAGACTTTTAAAAATGCTGCTTCTTACGGAAAGCATACTCAGCTTGTCCTCGAAGGATACAGTTCAAAGTCTGGTCACATGTGTGTGGGTTCATATGTGTGTGAGTGTGTGCATCTCTGTGTGTATGTACACATGTGTATGTTTGTGCGTTACATGTGGGTGTGTACACATGTATGTATGTGGTTCTAATATCGGTGGGGAATTCTACAGTGACAAGATATATGAACTTGCCAGTGAGGATGCAGGCAAGCAGAATTTCCTCTCTCCAGGTTCTTTAGTCATCTGGACTGCCACCAGAAGGTGCCACCCACATTTTCATTGGGTCTTCATGCTTCGAGTCATCTGATACAAAGCCCTCACAGACATGCTCAGCAGCATGTATTTTTTAGTTCCATATGCAGTCACATTAACAGCCAAGATCAGCCATCACAGGCTCTGACCTGACTTTCAAAAGCACTGTGTAGTAGATGCAGGACAGATGTGCAATCTCTATTTGATAAGCAATGCCAACTGCCAAAATTAGTCAGTCTGACTCTAGTTACTGAGATTTTGTGATACACCAAATGCTGGCCCACAATTATAGGGACACAAGACAGACTCTATTCTAACCTTTAAGAGTTTGTAATACATGATCTAAAAAATTCTTACATGTTAAAATGATGGGCTATTATTGGATTAATTAAGAAGAAAATACAGTCCCATGTAGCCATGCTTACACTTTTCCTAAGAAAATATACAACTACTAAGATAATATTGTATCTCTTTTCTTATACTGTACCTATCTATAATCATACTTTATTTCACTTTTTAAATCAATATTATTTGGTTCTATTCTAGGTCCCTGGGCTATCTTGCAAGAAGAATACCATTGTAGATAAAAGGATCTGTGGCTGTCTTGATGTTTCCATTTCTCTTTTGGTAATGTGCAGAGTAACTTCCTGGACCAAAGATGCTGGAACAGAGTGGTAAAGACTCTATGAAGGCAAAAGGTTTACATCTCCATATTCAATGAGTTGTGTAAGTGTTGTCTTCAACAGTGGGGTCTTGCTGCCAGTTTGTGGAGAGCAACATGTAGCCTTGGCAACAACCTGGGTTGTTTGAGGATGCCCATGGGGGTCCTTTGGCCAACAACTCAGATCTATCCTGGTACTGGAAGCTTTGTTTTGTGACAAAAGATGGCAGTTGGGAATCTGGCTCCCCTACCATTCACTATTATTTGGCAATTTTATTTAGATCACCTTCATATATGTATATATTTTAGGAAGTTTCTACTTCCTAAACCCAAGTATTAGGTTTCCATACTACCCCTCAAATGCCCCTTAATTTTAGCTATCTCCCTGTCTTCCCTTCCACAACTCCTTCTCTTCCCCCCGATCTTCCCATCCATTCATAGTCATCTACTCTATTTCCCTTCCCTAATGAGGTCTTCCTGTTTCCTCTAGTCCCTCTACACTCTGTGGTTCTACAGATTGTAGCTTAGTTATCATTGACTTAACAGCTAATATCCACATATAAGTGAGTACACATCATACATATCTGTCTTTCTGAGTCTGAGACAGTTCACTCAGGTTGATGTTATTTTTCTAGTTCCATCTATTTGCCTGCGAATTTCATGATTTCATTTTTAAGTGGCTGATTAATACTTCATTATATAAATGTACCACATTTTCTTTATCCATTCTTCTGTTGAGGAACATCTAGATTGTTTCTAGTTTCTAGCTAGCTATTATGTATAGAGCAACAACGAACATCATTGAATGAGTGTCTTTGTGGTAGGATGAAGCATCCTGTAGGTCGATGTACAGCTGGATCTTGAGGAAGATTGATTCCCATCTTCCACAGGAACCACCACACTATTTCTATAGTGGCTGTACAAGTTTGCATTCTCAGTGGCAATGGAGGGGTGTCTCCTTGCTCCATATCCTCACCAGCATGGCTGTCACTTGTTTTATTGATCTTAGCCCTTCTGACAGGTATAAGAGGGAATCTCAAAGTAGTTTTGATTTGCAGTTTCCTGCTGGCTAAGGATGTTGAGGATTTCTTTAATTTGTCTATCAGTCATTTGAGTTTCCTCTGTTGAGAAATACCTTTTTAGAGCTGTATTCCACTTTTAATTGGGCTATTTGTTTTCTTGATATCCATGTCACTTTCTTAATATATAAATCTTGACATTCTTCTCAGACTTTTCTTCTCCATAAAAACTTTCTTGTGTTTAAAAGAGATGTACATGTCTTCACCCAGCTATTTAAAACATCTGTGTTTCATGCAATGTTGTCTTTTCTTCTTGAAGTAGTCAGCACAGCGCCACCATGAACGCTTTACCTCGGGTGCTCTTCCTTCTGTGGCTGCTGGATAGAGCTTTTGAGGGCATTGCTTTCAATGGACTTCTAATTACCCACTTTGTGTCTGTGAGTCTGTCCCTCATCTCTCAGTTCCCTTCCCGCCTTTACTGAACCGTTTCCGTAAGCAATATTTTCATATGGAAAGGACATTGGCAGATTCCTTGGCTATATGAAAGTCCTCTCGTTTTTAGGTTTATTAGCTACTGTATCATATAGCTTTGTTGTATCTTCCATAAATTCAGTATTTCTGATTTTTCTCGCTTTTCCGTTGCTACTACTATTACTATTTGTATCTAATGTCACTATAATTTGTGGATGAAGGAAGGAGAGAACGGAAAAGCTATGCTCAGACTTCATTCTTCAGTTAGAGGTCAACTCCCTAACTTTCTTGAAAACTAAGTATTTCAGGTCAGCTTTTCAGTCTTGTCCCTTTATTCCATTCTTAGCCTCTGATATCATTTTAATACATATAAATGAGCCATCAGATGATATTATGGATAGCTCTAAACTTATCTGTAAATTCTTGAGTTCAAATAGATTTTGTCTATTGTCCTATGATAATATAGTGTTATTGCTTCCAAAAATATTTAATTAAAAAGTGAAACTTCTTCCAATTTTTTTTTAAAAAACTAGGCTATTTTTTTTAATTTTAGGAAAATGAATCACTCTGAATCCTGTGTATATCTAAAAGTTTTAAATTTTCATTTCCCAACTTTTTTCTGAGAAAAAAGCATTTCTGTTTTTTGAACCACTGCATATAATATATATTATGATATATTATATTTATATTCATATGATAAATGTTATATCAAATATATGATTTTTCATGTTCATCTCTCATGGACATTCTTTTAAATGTTGGTAATATTTTTGTACTTTTCTCAGATTTGTTAGACACATTTAATTACACAAGTGTACACTGTCTCGATTTTAGAAAAACTAATAGCTTTTTAATGCAACAGAAGTTAGAGTTCCTTCTACCCCATGATAAGATGATTTTTCTACCCCATACCATGTTTCTGCAGTTCAAATTTCCAAGCACATTCCACTTTCTCGAAGGAAAATCACTGAAACTTTGGCCTCTGGTATTAAATTTCCTCCAGACATCAAGAGTCTGTTCCACAGAGGTAGCATTAATCTCCTCTTCTGAGACAAGATGTTCCCATTATTTGCCAAGAACATCAGTTCCTGAATTTTGCTGACAAGATCCTTCTTCAAATGCTCATCCCAGAGAGGTTGACAAGAGCCCACTAAAGAAAAGGGGACAGCAAGGGGACTTGCAAATGCTCAGAGCATGAGTAATTTCTATCCCAGTGCTGACAGACACGGAACTCACTTCGTGGTGTGGGGTATATTAGCAATGCGCGAGGCTTGTCATCCTACAGACACGAACTTTTGTCTGTATTCCTCATAAAATATGGGGGGGGGACCTATCTCTCGTCACAGACACCTGGCTGCTTGCACATGATGAAGTACCCAAACAAGGAACACATTGCAAAAACATGTGTGAACAATCCACGTTTTCTTGAAGTTTAAGTACTCACCTGATGCTTATAAGGGAAAAGTGAACAGCTTAGATTGAAAACTGAATTTAAATCAAAGTCTTTAAAACAAGTGAATGGGCTTCTCTCTCAGCCACTCATGTTTTTAAAACACTTCTGAAGTTGTTTGTTGTATTTTTAAAAAATCCAGTTTTTTCCCCCAGAAGATTTATCAATAAATGCCTAGATATTTAGTTTTGAACCCTAAGAAGGTATGTGTATTAGCCAGATTTCCACAAGTATAATGAAATATCAAAGGTGTATAGGTTTATATAAGGAAATGGCTTATTTGAATCACAATTGGAGGTTCAAAGACATGTTGGTAGACAGTGGTGGGCAAGTGAATGATACCTCAGAAGAGGACAGATAGGACCAAGTTTGTTCCTTTTAAAACATTTCTCTCACAAGAATGCCATAAAATACAGCTCATTCCCCTGGTAACATAAAAAGATACCTCTATGTTCCACATCCCAAAGGGTTCAGGACTTCTCAATAGCTTCATCATGGCTTGTGATCACTAGGGACTTCTAGAGACATTCTGACCACCCTCATACCACAACACTATAAAAGTTCGCCTCTGTGCACTACAGTTTCTTATTCTAGAAAGACAGGGTGGCCCTTCATAACCATCTCAAAGACAGAACTGATTCTAGAATCTGTGTTGTGTTGTAGAATTCCCAATTGGTGTCACCCACAAACCAAATTCCCAATTTGAGTCGCCCTTGGGCACAGCATCTGAAAAAGCTCTTCCTCATCAGTTAAAATGACAGTTGCTGACAGGAAAGCAATTGATCCCTAGAACTAAAGCAGCTTGATTCTCTGGATTCCTGCCTTGCTCCATGCCATGGGCTGCCAATGATGGCTCAGTCATGAGACCTGGGGCCAGCCATGGACCAAAATGGAATCATTCTCATCCCCTTTCCTGACACACTTTCTGCCCTTTTACCACCATAACTTGTAAGTAGATGGTAGACTGAATACAGAGATGCAGAGATGTCTTCTGCCCACCCAACCCCCCAATGCCTTGTCTGTCCTGCCTCCTCATTAACCTTACAAGTTAGATAAATGATAAACTAAGAACACCTTTCATGAGTGAGGACATCAGGCATTCCTTGGCCTAAACATGTATACCCTATGGTTCGACATTAAGAATCTTGAATACTGTATAATTGAAATATGATCATAAATTCATGTGAACTGGTTAGCCTTCTCAAAGACTGTAAACTGGGCCCTTGGTAATAATCAAAGAATTGATAGTTGGTGTGTTGTGAATATGTGGGGAAATGAGCTTGTGATTTTTTTGAGGACAAAATTGATGTAGACACATTTCCCTCAATGGAATACTGTTTTTTGGCCTTTTTTGGAAATGTTGATGGAATGTGACAGTTTTATAAAAGGTTGTGATTTGGTTCAAACATAGCAATTTTAGATTATTCTCGTCCCTCTTCCAGGGTAAAAACATAAGCAAGGTGCCCATTGATCTGTCACACGTCCCACTGAAAGTGTCTGAACTAATGAAGTGTTTGGGCTCAAAGAGATTTGAAAGTTGAATGGCGTATTCAGAACCTTCTCTCTTTGGAACCTGGCAACGAAAGGAGCAGTTATTTCACTGTCAGATAAAGCTGCTACCAATATTCTCTGTTTTTTGTAGGACTCACTGTTTCAAAACACCTTACAGAGCATGAGGTTTTAGTGTGGGGGGCTTGGGGGGGGCTCAGACACGTTTCCTTTGGCTTGTTTCTTCCTCCCCTCATATATGTACTCCCTTTCCCCACTGGACACCTTCATTCCTGACATTTCCTTATTCCTCTTGATTGTCTTGTCTTCCTTGTCCTCATTCCTCCCTTAAAGACCCTTTGTTGCCAGTCTCATTGGCCCCTGCCAGTTTCATGGTCTCTGCCCACTTTTAACTCTCATTTGAATATAGATATTTATCAGTTAGAAGCAAGGATCTGCACTTGAGAGAGAACTTAGAGTAACAAGTAGTAACAAGTAGTATTTCCAAAACAACACACACACACACACACACACACACGAAAAACAACTACAACGGGCAAGCATTTAACAATAATATCAGCACATTTTGGGAGGTTATACTATTCCAACATAAGGAATTATCTTCCCGACCTGGAATTGGAAAATTATAGCTATGGGTCAAATCTGTCCATTCTCATTACTTGTGAGTGATCTCTTTACCTGCTAAAGTGACAGAGCTGGTTACCATGGAGACCCTGATCACACAGCCTAAACAAGGAGTGAGACAACCATCTCCAGGAACAGTTGACAAAGCTCCAATCTAAACCAGAGGTCTTTAGACTGCTCTTGCTGATTCTGACCCCTTCTGAGCATAAATGGCATGCAAATCCTTTCACAAAACAGAAGTAACTAAATCTCTATTGTTTTCCCCAGGGGTAAATCTGTCCCCAGCCTTTTCTTCTGATCAAGCACCACTTTTGCATCTCTAGTTTCCAGCACACATTGGGTCAGGCCAGGCAGGTGTGCTCACAGAGAACTTAGAAGATGTTGGAGCAGAGGGATACCCCTGTGGTCACAGCCCAGGGTTCATTCTTCATCTAGAGCAGAAGCTACACAAATGGAAGTTTCTCCCTCCTGTACCACAGCCATGGCAGTGTTTCTTAAACTCTACTGCTGTGGAGTGGCTTTCTGCTCTCCTCCCTTGCTGGTGGGAAGTGAGATAGTCAGGGTCTAGAAGCATACTAGGAGTGAGTCGTGCCAGAGTCTCTGCCCTGAACCTGTTTCTTTACCTTGTTAGTGATTGGTGAACACTTGTCTGAATTGATGTTTTTTATTCAAAGACCTCAAGTTGTTTTCATTTCTCTGCACACATGCTGACTAGTCTCATGACCTCTTCCTGCCTTCCTGTTTCCTTCAAATCCTCGTTCACACCGTGGAATCATTTCCTCTATAAGAGCAGCTATCTGATTTGGAATCAGTCTTACATGCCTTCTAAAGGAGAGGGTTATTATTGATAATTAAAGTCTTAAAATAAACCTTGGATTAAATTTGTCAGACGTCCCTGTATCTCCCAACACACACACACACACACACACACACACACACACACACTTGCGATGTTTTAAGAGATTGAAGGGAAATCTATAGCTGGGTTGTGGTGGTGCACACTGTGATGATTTGAATATGCTTGGCCCATGGGTAGTGGCACTATTAGGAGGTGTGACCTGGTTGGAGTAGGTGTGACCTTCTTAGAGGAAGTGCATCACTGCGGGAGATTTCACTAGTGTGGAAGAGTCAGTCTTCTCCTGTCTGCTTTCTGACCAAGACACAGAACTCTTAGCTCCTTCTCCAGCACCAGGTCTGCCTAGATGCTGCCATGCTTCCTGCCATGATGATAATGGACTAAACCTCTGAAATAATAATCTGGCTCCAATGAAATGTTTGCCTTTATAGGAATTGCTTGGGTCATGGTGTTTCTTCACAGCAGTAAACCCCTAACTAACACAGAAGTTGGTACCAGGGTTTGGGATATTGCTATGATAGTTCTGACAATGTTTTTGTTTGGAGGAACATAGACTTTGGGACTTTGGATTTTGGAAGCAGTGGAATGCTTTAAGAGGAGCTTAATGAACCATCTTAGTAGGCAAGCAGATCTCTGCATTCAAGGTCAGTCTAGGACAGTGCAAGTTCCAAGTAAAGAACTGCATAGGTCCAGGTGTGGTGTTATACACCTTTAATCTGGGCCATACCTTCTGCCTACATAAGGACAATGAAAGAAGGGAGGCTTCCTTCTTGGCCTGTTTGTACTTGGCAGCACATCTGTTGGAACCTACTTCTTCAGGATTCCAGCTTATACAGGAGATCAGCTGAAACACCTAGCCTTGTGAAACTGAGCAACTACTAGATTCTTGGACTTCTCATTCACAGCTGCCCATTGTTGGGTTAGCCAGACTGCAAACTGAAGACCAAAATGCTGCTCGCTTTACCTTGGAATCCTTTCCTGTATAGTACTTGTGTTAGTCTTCTTTGACTATGGATTTCTGAGCCATATAAGCTAGGAATTGGGAGACCCAGGAGCTATTAGTATGGCTAACAAGCAGCTGGATGTCTGGGAAGTTGTAACTCTGTCAAGGATGCCCTATTCACAGACAAAGGTGATAACAACCACTAGGAAAGATTTTCTTGTCTTTTCTTCTTGGCTGGCTCCCATTATCTGGGAGGGGACCATTGATATCAACATACTGAATAAACAGTTCAGGCTTCAGAATACCAAGACTTTACTGACTATTTGCCATCAAAAAGTATGTGGTATTCTTGAAGCTGTTCCTAAAGATGACATAGCAGCTCTGCATGGTGGGAAGCATGGCAGCATCCAGGCAGAAATAGTGCTGAAGACGGAGTTCTACATCTTGATCAAAAAGTAGTGAGGAGAAGACTGACTCTCCCACACTGGATGAAGGTCAAATTTCACCCCCACAGCAACACACTTCCTCCAACAAGACCATACCTACTCCAACCTACTCCACACACCTCCTAGTAGTGCCACTTCCCGTGGGCCAAGTATATTTCAAACCACCACACACACCTTTAATCTTAGTACTTAGGAGGCAGAGGCAGGAAGATCTCTGTGAGTTTGAGAGCAGCCTGATCTACAGAGCAAGTTCTAGGATAGCCAGAGCTACACAGAGAAACTGTCTTTAGAAACAACAACAACAACAACTTGGGGCTAGAGAGATGGCTCAGTGTTTAAGAGTACTGGCTGATCTTCCAGAGGTCTTGAGTTCAATTCATGACATGGTGGCTTACAATCATCTATAATGTGATTTGATGCCCTCTTCTGGCATGCAGGTGTACATGCAGATAGGGCACTCATACATTTAAAAAACAATAGAAACAAACACAAAACAGTAAAGCTATAAATTATTTGGAGTATGTAGGAATGCTTTATGATAGTGGGTCTTCTTATTGTAGAAAGCTTTCCTCTGTGCATTTTTTGCTTTTGTTTTTGCTTGTTTGTTTGTTTAAACTTGATTGTAGAACATAGTTTTAATTCCTGGGAGAAAAAGAAGAAAGAAAAAAAAAGACTCCCAGATTTTAGGCATTGTTATAGTTGTATAGACAAATATACTATCATATTAATGGTGAATTCCATCACCTGCATGTGCTTGGAAAACAGTAATAGACATGGAAGAAAATACAGTACTCACTGGCTTTAAATATTATATTTGGGGGTTCATGAACACTTGAGTAGCTCTTTGTATAATTCTGATTGCTCTCTGGTGAGATAATCAGCTGAGAAAACCAATTCAGAACAACTATCCCCACCTGTCAGAAGTTTTTAAATTGCATTCCTAATTAATCATTGTAGAAACTAAACGTTCTAATTGGCAGGGTTTCTATTTCATTTATGGCAAGATCTAATAAAAGAGAAGATTGTTTCTCAGACAGCATCAAATCTCCCTATAATCTTACCTTCTATTATAGTCCATTCCAAACCTGCCTAATTCTGTGACCCTTTAATACAGTTCCTCATATTGTAGTGATCCCCCAACCATAAACTTATTTTTGTTACTACTTCATGACTGTAATTTTTCTACTGTTTGAATTGTAATTTGGAGATCTGTGTTTTCTGACGGTCTTAGGTAACCCCTGTGAGAAGGTTCTTTGATCCCCAGAGGGGATTGAAAATCACCGCTCTAGAGCTAACATGAATAAATGTTACTTGGTTACTTTTCTGTCGCAGTAAAGAGACACTGTGACTAAAGCAACTTGTAAAAGAAAAGCATTTATTTGAGAGCTTGCCTGTAGTTTCAGAGGGTTCATCCATTTCTATCATGGTAGGAAGTGCTGCAGCAGGCAGGCATGGTGCTGGAGCAGTAGCAGAGAGCTTACATCTTATTAGCATATTAGAAACAGAGAAAGAAGTAAGGCCTGGCATGGGGCTTTTGAGACTTTAAAGCCCACTCCCAGTGACACATCTTCTCCAACAAGGCCACACCTCCTAATCCTTCCTAAAATAGTCTAATAACTAGCAACCAAATATTCAAATATATTAGTCTATAAGGACTGTTCTTGTTCAAATCATCACAGATACTTTTGGAATGTCCAGTCTTTCAAATGCCTGACAGTAACTTTCATCCCCCATGAACATCTCAGTGGGCTCCTGTTAGTTTCCTGAATATTCTTCTACACATTATGACTATCTCTTTCTCTGCTCTGGCACCTTCTACACACATATCTCGGTCTCACGGTATCATTAATGAGCAACGCTCAGCAGGACCTTACAATCTCTCTCCATATTTGTGATGTTCCATTTGAAGGAATGTTTTCATGCATGTTGAATTGTTTGATTCATAGTATGCAACTTGCAGTCCAGGTGCCTTATTTTTCTTAACTAAACTTTAAGGCCAAGGAGCTCTGAAGCTGTGCATTATACACATGCGATCTTTCCTCTCCCTTCTATTTCTCTCTATATACCTATCTATCTTAAAGTAACTTTAGGTATCTGAAAATAATAGTACAAAGAGCCCCCACATATTTTTACCCATATTCTAATCCATTGTTACAGCCTTCTCTGCTTGCTTTGTCATTTGACCCCACCCCCACCCCCTCTCTCTGCCAGACTGTCCCCTCTTTGGCTAATGACAACACTTCAAGCTGGCTCTGGCGTCCTCTTCCTAGACCCCCAAAACTTCCAATTGCACCAGCCCCAGGAGCAGCAGTGCTCTAGTTCCTTACAATAGGGAATTCCATCCATACTTATAATCAATTGACATTTTAAAAGCCTAGGAGTAGCTCAGATTATGAATTATTCAAACTCAAGCAGCTATTTGGACACAGAGCTCTGACAAAGCCATGTCTAACTTGCAAATATCTGTTCTTTTTATTTTCTAACCCTTTGTCCTCTGAGTCTGTATGAAGTTTCATTGTATTGATTTTACCATTCCAATGTACTCCTTTATTACAGATTCCCTCACTGGATATTCAATTCCCTCTGAAATACTTTAAATGTAAGTTTCAAAACTGAGATCAGATATGTTTACAACTTCAAAAGAGATTTCTTGGGCTGAGTTATAAATCTTTGAATAATGAGTTTTTTAATGAAACCAGGCCCAACACATCGTTAACAGTGGAGAGAAAATGGCGTTCTTATAATCACTATTTTTTGGAGCTTAATGGAAAAATACAGAATATTGAAAATGTTTTCTTATGATTACATAATTTGTCAAAAACAACATCATTTATGCCACATTTTAAATGAGGTGGAATAGGTTTTAAAGATGCAACAGAGATCATTATAAAAGCACCAGGAAGCCAAATATAGGGGAGAATCACCAGAAGGAAAAAGCATTACTAAGCTCAATGTGCATCCAGGCGCCTGCAGCACACATCAGCTTCGTTCCTTGCCAACGGTCCACAGGGGGACATAATGTGCACGTTAAAATGGGCTGGAGATAGGTATGTTGACAGCTTTGCCTCCGTAACATCCATCCATCCCTAGGCACCATCTGTTACATCTTCAGTCTTTTTTTTGTGAGTATCAGCAACGAGGGTAATTAAGCAAATGAGAGAGCAGCTAAAATCGAAGTTCTCAGAAAGGAGAAAGAGTTTGCAAAGGCATGACAGTGGGGTGTCATTGTAGGAGCAGAGACTGAACACCTGGAGGCTCTTGCAAGAAAAGGATGAATGTACAGTGGCCAATGGAGGTGGAGCATGGGTGGAACCAGAAAAGCCCATGGCATCATGGTAGTTGTAGTAGCAGGATCCGCTGAGGACAAAGGGAAATGCTTCTGACTTCTTTATTTAAGGGAAACAAAAATGCACTCTGGCAACACAAAAGGCCAGCTTACTATTTTGGTGGCACACAGTCAGTGAGTCTTCAAGATACAAATCTCCTAAGATTGATGTTCCTTTTAGCACAGTTGGCTGAGCTGTCGATGCGAACTGCAGCTGGAGCCTTTGTTTCTAGAGCTGTGGCGGCAATAACTGTGCATTGGTTTTGGAGCATGGAAGACTCTAGCACGATTGAGAGCGGGGCTAAACCGCCAGATTGCATAGAACCAAGTTAGCTGGAGAGGAATACCAGCCATGGCTCCTATGTGTGCATGTTACTCTCCAGGTTCCCTGTGATGGAACCATCCCTAAATATGCTTAGAGGGCTTGGGGGCTGAACGGAAGAAAGCCCATATCCTAAGTGCCATTTTTGATAAGAGATATCGGGGCATAAAGGCCTTATGTTCCTTTGCTGAAGTATTTGATTGAGTTTCAGAGGTAATGTCAAGGTTTTGCTTTGCAACCCATCCTCTAGAGCATTTTTAACTTCTTTCCCTAACTCCTTCCTTCCCTTCTCCCCTGAGCAATCGCCACCCCATACCCCAGTCATTCTATAGACCATAGGATTTGTCACTCCATTAGCCCTGTGGTGCGACACTGATATACTTCCCCCTTTCAAGGGGATGAGCTGGTTTTCCTTGAAGTCTGTCGCTGTCACAACCACTCAGACCTCAGAATTCACTTCCACTGCCTGGCCTTCTCTCTTCCTTCTGTTGATAGCTAGCTAGCTTCCTGGTCCTTCTGTCATCACCACTGTCTCTGCTCTGCTTTCCTGGCCATACACTTCCTTCTTAGGGAGTAGCACTTGTATCAGTTGCATCTGCCTTGCTATGGGCAGACTCCCGAGAGAAACAACTAAAGGATGGAAGAGTTTAATCTGACTCAAGGTTTCAGAGATTCAGTCCACAGTTGCTTGATCAGGGCATCATGGCAGTGGGACTGTATGACAGGGGTGTTATTTGTAGCTAACCAAGAAGCAAAGAATGAAAAAAGAAGAGACCAGGGATTATACAGCACCAAGAATTTCTCCCGGTGACCTACTCCATCTACTTGGCTTCTCCCAAAACAGCATGACCAAGAGAGAACCAAGTATTCAAAATGTGAACCATATCCTAAAGTAACATGTCGGAAGTGGGGTAGGTGTTTCAGGTCAAATACTAATTAGTGCTACACCATTGACCTTCATAAGTGTGAGTACCACTGTACTTAGACTTTGTCTTTTTCCATCTAGCAGGACCCCATCCCTACAAGCTGAGCTGTTGGCCCATTGTGTCCCTATTCTCATTGTCTGGCTTGGGTTCACTACAATGTCCTTCACGAGCTTACTCCGAGCCCTCATCTCACCTTTAGAGTTCCACTCCAGTTGAAAACCTTTCTGGCCTGAACCATGGTCATGACTGAGGCTCTTATCTCGTACCTAGTACAAGTTGTCAGCTGAGTGTGGGTACATGGCAAGTCATATTCAAACAATACAGAAAGACTCAGAAGAATGGGTGTCCCAGCTGAGACTGGTGGCACAAAACTGTCCCAAATTCATGGGCTCTTAAAATAGTTTCAATTAGTTTCAGCTCCCTGAGCAGACTTGGAGGCACAGTAATAAGCTCAACAATGTTTTCACACTGATTTAGCTAATAGATGTCAAGCTATTTGCTCTTGGCACCTTATTGATTAAGGCAGAAAAGGAGAACAGTGAAGAATCTGCGTTAAAATGCAATTCCATCAGGGAGGAATGCTCCTAGGTGGGAGGTGTTAGGTTTAAAGAAAAGAAAGACTAGCTACAAACACATATGAAAACTTTTAAATATCTCAGCCCACCTCCTGAGCACCAGGAACATGCTTCAGGGTGTTTCTTTCTGCCTAGTTTATTTCATGACCAAAATAGAAGTTACGATGTGTAGACCAGCTCTTTTCTAGAACATGACCAAGAACTCCAAGAAAGACTAAGAAGAGCATGCTGAGCTTCCGCACGTGTGGGCCATGGTGCACAAGTCTATGGACATGGACAACATAGTCAGGCTTGCAGTAAATAAGGTTTGTTCTCCAGGAGAGAAGTGTCAATCACCACCTGCTGGAGCCTCTAAGACAAGATTCAAAGCAAGAAAAATTCATTATAGAAAACATTTGTGAGAGAAAGTGAGGAGAGAAGGGTGAGGAACAGCCTGGAAAAGTAGGAAGACCTCAGTGCTGCCCCAACCCAAGGAGGAAACAGAGGAAGGGAGGAAAGATCAGGAAGGCCGTGAAGTCAAACCTATGTGTCAGATGAATGCTACATGGACCTGTCTTAGAACTCGTAGGGTATGCAATAGGAAGAGTGCTGTCCTAACAGAAACACATCAAGGAACTCACAGCAATCTTGGACACCTCTCTTGCCTACTATACAGAGTGACCAACCAGGTGTTGCTCTTAGGTGTTGTTTGTACATTTGTATTCTGCATCTATCGGTTAAATTTCAGGTGGTTTACCTATAGCAATTTACCTATAGCAACAGAAAATCTGCAGACTCAAAAACCAAACCAAACAAAGCAAAACAAACAAACAAAAACTAATAGGAAGAAAGGAATAAGTTACTAAGAAACTACTTTTTATTTAGCAGTCACTAAGCACCAGGTTCTTTACATCATTATCTCTAATTCTCACAATTTAGAAAAATGATTTTGCTAATGAGGACATGTTCAAGGGCTAATGTGATTTTTCTGAAGCTATCCAGCCATCATGTTGAACAGGTTTTAAATATAGCATACACTGATGAATTTTAGCTGTACATATTTACGCCATACAATGTGGTTACAGTAATTTGGATAAAGGTCCCCTAAAAGTTCATGTAGTAAAGACTTAGGCACCAGGCTGTGATACTATTGGGAGCTGATACAGTCTTCAGTGAGTGGGGTTTACCAGGATGAAGTTAGTAAGTCATGGGAAAAGTGTGTTGATCAGGTCCCTGAAACTGTGACAAAACACCAGAGGAAACAAATAAAACAGAGGAATGTTTCTTTTGACTCATGGTTTCAGAAGTGTCAGCTCATGACTAACTGCTTCCTTTTCTTTAGCCCTATGGCAAGATAGGAACATAAACAAAAGGCACAAAAGAAGAAAGCTACCCACATCCTGGAAATAAGAAGGCAAAGCTAGGATCAAGGACCAGAATCCTAATATACCCTTTGTAGGCATTCCAGGGGCCTGGTTCTTCTAATGAGATTGTGTCTCCTAAAACTCCTCTACCCCACTCCCATCTCCAGTAATGCCACCAGCTAGGGCCCAGGCCTTCAAAGCGTAATAAACCCTTGGGAGACGTTCCACATATGAAGAGCAGCATCTCATGCTCTTCAGTTCTTTCTTTATCTCTTGTTTCCCAGCTGTCACGAGGTGAGGTGAGCAGGCCTCATGTGAAGTGTGTCTCTACTGTGATGTAGTGTATGACCACAGGCCTGAAACAACAGGACCAAACAACCACAGTCAGAAACCACTAGAGCTGAAAGCCCAAACATACTTAACTGCTTTGGATTGTTAATCTCAAGGTTATCGTCACAGTGATAGAAAGCTAACTGTGATGTTATAATATTTAATACAGTGTGAAATGCCAAGATTGTATCTGTGGATCCCATAGCTAGGTTGCTTCTGCTTTGTCACACTAAGAAGAGGATAAGAAGAAGAAAGTAATTGTGTCAGAAAGGAGGCCCACATAATAAACTTAACTCTAAATGTCCTGTCAACCAAGGAAAAGAGGAAGATACTGAGTCCCAATGGCTCTCATTGGCTTTAAAAAGAATCACATGGAAGTTGAGGAGATGGCTCAGTTGGTGAAACACTTGTCTCACAAGCTCAAAGACCTAAGTTCAGATCCTGAAGACACACATAAGACTCTGGATACAATGGCAAGTACTTGTAATGAAAGCAATGTTGAGATGGGAAATGACTAAATTAATAATGCCATCCTGTTGTAACTCCATGATGTGTTTGCTTAGACAGCACTCAGTCCTTTACCCTCCTCCCCCGGTGGTGATGTCTGTATTGGCAACCTATGCCCTTGACTATGGTCTAGTTGTATTAACCAAGATAATTGGCACGTTGTGTTTAAAACAATCACTGTGCTTTTCCAGGAGTGAACGTTTCAAGGTTACTCTGACCCTCATCCAACTTTGATTCGCCTTTGTGGGGTCTGCCCTTATAAATGCTGAATCCCTGAACTTGGGCACCGAGAGACTTTTTGGAGGTTCTAGCCTGCTGTTGTTGTGGCCTTCAATAAGTAGGACTTAAAGCTTTTAATTGGATTAGCAAACATAGTTGTCAAAAACTATCTCATGTGAATCATTAAAATGGAGGTAGAGAGAGGCAAGCCCCATAAGTAACTGTAGCAGCCAACTTCCTAGGCTGCTTGATAAAGTTCCAGGCCAATGAGAGACTCTGCTTCAAACAAGCAAACCAACGGGACGACAATTGAAGAGCAGCACCAAGACTTTTCTCACCTTTACATAAGTTCCATGTAGATGTGTTTGCGTACACTCTTGTGCGCACACACTCACAGGGGTGGGGAGAGGGCGGGGATATTAAATGAGAATATAACATGAGAAAATAAGCTTGTTTTTAGCCTTGGATTCTGAAAACTAGTAGGTGAGTCAGATCTGAAGATAGAGAATGTCAAAAGATTATTAAACCTGGTAGTGAGTTGATTTTTTTTTGCGTGTGTGTCTGTGGCCATGGGCCTTGCTTTGTCAACTTGACATATACAGAGCAGCAGAGTAGCTAAGGCAAGTCATATGGGTGCTGTGTGCCTATGTGACTGACTGACCCCAGACAGGTGAGCTCAGCTGAGCTGCTCTGGGGAGCAATACTTCATATATGTGTTCACACACCATTGCCAGAAGAGTTGAGTTGTGTGTACAAGTCCACTGGAAGAGGACATGAAGAGTGCTAGCCATGCTTTCTCCAGACTCTACCTAAAGTTCTTTCCTCCTTGTATAAGCTATAACCAGGAGCCTTGTAGCTTTTCTGGGCATTGGGAACCCTACAAGTGGACTATAAACCACAGGGTGATCTTGTGGACTCCCAGGATGAGATGTTTAGATTTTTTTTCTTTAATCTTCTTCTAGTCAGCTGATGTATATTCCTTTCTAATCCTCCCAAATCCATTAATGGGTAAGCAACAAGCTCCCAAACTTGAGCGTCTTCCCCTTTCCACCTCCAGTTCCCCCACAGCTGTAACATAACATAACTGATGTTGCCTGTGTTTATAATTCTTTCTATTGTCGGATCTCACATCACTTGACAAATAGAATCTAATCCTCTAAATGGTTCAGGGCTGTAGTGTGTGATTCTTCCAACTGCACAAATGAGAAAATTGAGCTCCAAGTGTGACAGATTGTCTGGGCCTCCCAGGCTTGCCCATGGACTACACCGCAGAGTAAAAGACCTGGCCTTGCTAGTTATTGCTTCAGGCCCCCAACTCCTCGTCCCTTGTTGAATCCTCCTGATTAAATCATGGCTCAATTGAGAAAAATGACTTTGAAAACAAGCTGACTTCGATGCTTTCTGCTTCCCCCTGCTCTCTAGAGAGCATACTTCCAGTGAGATGATACCCACCCCAATTTCATTAGCACTGAGTCATAAGGCTAAAAATACCCCACTTCTGTTACTGATGAGTTACCTTCTACATTAAACTCACAGAGTCATCTTTTCTTTAGTAATTTTATCAGTGACATGTTTGTTGTCCACAAAGCAAAGCCAGAGCAGCTGATTCAGGGTGACCTGGGCTCTGTTCCACTCCCGGCATCAATAAAATTCCCGGGTCTACTTTGATTTCGGAATTTAGATTGCAGGTAATGATGATATATGAGCTCACAGAACAGATTTGATTCTCAGTGATAAGACCAGGTCTGGCAGCTAAGGAAGGGAAACATCATTTTGATTTACAGTCGACAGGCTTCTTCTGATACGGATGCCATCAATGGAATACTCACTTGAGCGCCAAGATGCCTATTCTGCCCTGACAACTGGCCTGCACTGACCACAGAGTGGCAGCTGTAACACAGCCAAAGATAGGAGGAGGGAGAGATGGTTGGTTGGTAAGACAAGAAAAAAGGGGCCAGACTTCAAGTCGGCTGAATACCATTCACGCTTTATTATGCCCAGGCATCGGTGCCTTATAGAGGACACAATCAGGTTCAAGCAAATGATTACACATTTGCAATGAGGTAATCTGAAAGGACAACTACAGCCCAGGATGGCAGCTTCTGCAGGCCAGTCAGAATCTGACAGGAGCTGCCAGCCTCCCGCTGAGGTAGCAAGGAAGAAAGGCAAACTCTAATGGTAATTAAAAGTGTCTGGCAGTCAAGAGGGCAGGCTGGGTTGCTGGAGTTGTATGAGACCTTTCTCCCGGCCCTGATCCAATCATGCATATTTCCCTGGTGTGTGTGTGTGTGTGTGTGTTTGAGAGAGAGAGAGAGAGAGAGAGAGAGAGAGAGAGAGAGAGAGAGAGAGAGAGAGAGAGAGAGAGATGATTATGCGTGTACCCTCTCCACTATTAAGCTCTGGAACTCTCTCATCATCTCCAGCAGGAGCTCTGTACCCACCACCCACCAGCTCTGACCTCTGCCTGCCTCAGCCTGGCACCTACCTTTTTTCCTCTCTGTGACTTGCTTATTCTAGAGGCATCATAACATCTGCCCTTTTATGTCTGCCTCATTTGACTTAGCATAATTTTGTCACTGTAACAAAATACCTGAGGAAATAAACTCCATTTTTTCTCCTGGTGGCAGAGGTTTGGACACAGAGTTGGGAGCAGGGTGAGTCAGCTCAGAGAAGGATCTAAGGACAAGTGGAACACCTCTAAGAGACATTCCAGGAGCCTACTTCCTCCAGCCAGACCCCACACTCTAATAACCCACTTAGCTGTGAACTCGTCAATCCGCTAATCTACTGATAGGATTAGGGCTCTCATGATCCAACCACCTCCAAACAGAGCCACCAGCCTTTTTGGGGACACATTCCATATCCAAACTGTCACAGTTTCATGGCACCACATATTAAAACTATATTCCTTATTGAAGCTGAATGACACTCCATTGTATCTAGATTCCTCATTGTATTCGTCTATCCACCATGGTGGATATTGATGTTGATTCTAGGTTTGGTAATTATTATTGTAAGCAATGCTGTCGTGAACAGAGGTCCACAAACTCCTGATTTCTATTATTTTGGGTTATAGTCTCAAGAATGGAGTTGCTGAATCCTGTGATAGTCTGTATTTAGTTATTTTAGTAAATTGTCTATAAATTGTATTTTTTAGTGTGGTGATTGTCACAGGTGTTCTAGAGATAAGATAGGAGGTAACTGGGTAGTATGGCACAGACCTATGACCCTAACAAGAGGAGTTCAAGACCAGCATCTGGTTCATAGTGAGTTCAAAGCCAGTTTTGCTCACATAAAATGAAATTATACATAATATATGTATATATGTGTATATTCATATATGTGTAGATGAACATACACACATATGTATGGACGCATATGTGTGTATACTTGTATATGATATATATGGATATGGATACGTGTGTGTGTGTGTGTGTCTGTCTGTCTATAAGCCACACTGGGGTTAAGGTAGCCTACCAGACTGAGGCACACAAAAGCTAAGCAGATAGATGCTCACTGTGTGTTCAGTGAAAGTCAGAAGTCAGGTATTTTTTTGACATAATCTAATTTAAACATCATATATGTGTTACTGTTATCTATTCTCTAATGAGTGAATGTCTACAAAAGAGGGCACAAACTCCAGGGCTTAGATGCCTCAGCATTGAGGAGCCGGTGATGAACAAGCAGGCCAGGCTCATCATACCGGAAACAGTTCTCCAGAGTTCATTCAGGTCACTCGGCTTGTGACTCTACAGTTTACTGAGCCTTGGGACATGAGAAAATGTGCCGTGTGCTCTCTTTCTCTACAAATCTGTTTTTGATCTGTATCTGTCCCCTTCACTCAGAAGAACTGCTTTAGCATAGCTGCCAAGGCAGGTCTACCAGCATCAAATTGCTTCCATTTTCGTTTGTCTTAGAAAGTCTTTATTTCTTCACCTCATGTGATGGATAATTTCATGGAGTACCGAACTCCAGGGTGCATTTTCTTTTTTCTCTCTCAACACTATAAATATTTCACTCTTCTCCTTTCTTGCTTGCATGACCTCTGGGAAGTCAGATGTAATTCTTTGCTTTTCTGCTGGTGAAGTGGCTTCCTTCCAGCTCTTTGTCTTTTTTTTTTTTCAGGGCTTATTTTATCTTGAATTTCCTGTAGTTTGAATATGAGTGTTATTTATATGCGTGAGTCTTATTTTTTGCTTCTTGGTTTGATGTTTTATATTATTGTTTCAGATATTATTTCCTGTTTCTTTTCTTCTTCTCTTATAATCCCATGATATATAGTCATTTGTAGCTGTCTCTCACAACCCTCTGATATTCAGTTCTTCAGCTTTTAATTTTAGAGGTTTCTAATAATGTATCTCCAAAGCATAGCCAGCTGTGTCTAGTCTGCTAATAACCCCACTGAAGACATTCATCATTTCTGTTACAATTTGTCATTGTCCTTGGTCTTGCTGATTTGACAAGACAGAAAGAACTACTCATCTGAGAACTTAAGACTTGTCCTCAACAAAATTTTAAATGTGCACATGTTACTGCTGACTGTAGGTAAACGCTGTTCTGCAGATCTCTAGAACATCTCCATACTTAACTGAAGCGTTATGTTTATTGGTTGATATTGACTGATGGCTGACTGATTGATTGATTGACTGATTGATAATTTCCCATTTCTCTCCTCTTGCTGTCTCCGGCAATCATCATCCCTTTCTTGTGTTCTCCTAGGTGACTCATGTCAGTAGATTTAATTAGAGGTTTTCACTCGCTTTTGTCTTTTATGCCTTCTTCCTCTTTGTTCCGTCAGCCTTCATTCCTTGAATGCTAGCCATGCACTAAAGCCCTTACAGAGCAATTATATTAACCCCATCATGCTTGTTGTATCTGAATTTGAGTATTGGTCTCTCTCTTCAAACTGACTTTGGCCTTAAGTGCATCTTGCAATCTGTTTCTCGGTGGCCAGACATGATATAATCGAAACAGGTACTTCATAAACAATCTGCTATAAACAGACTTGGCAGTGCTGTATGGTAAGGCCAAGCAAAGCATTCTCTGGTCATGAAATGATGGTTTAGTCTTTTTCTGAGCCTATGCCTGTAAGTTATAAAATCCTCAAGTGTCCTTCAACCGCCCAAGCTCTCAAAGTGAACAGGTTGGCTATGTGTGCTGGAATCAGGTGTTGTGTCTCTCCCTCCAGGACAGTTAAGATTCTGATAAAATTCAAGCACAGTAGGCTTTCCTTCAAGAATCTCTACTGGGAATAAACCTCTTCAAAATAGAATGGGCTCACACATACCCAGACTGTTCCTTTTCTTCCTGCGTGGAGTACAGGGCTATGTTTTTGATGGTCACTATGAGTACTATATTGAGGTCCTAGACATCCCTCCCAGTTCTTAACTCCCATCTTTGTCAACAGTTCAGAATTCCCCACCCCAGCACAGCCCCCATTTGCCCCTGAGTTTATTCTCTAATGAGTTGTACATCTCAAAATTGAGCCATTCCTCCATTGGGAAGTAATTTGCCTTATGCCCTCACAGGTTGTTGCAGTTTGGATTTGAGTGTGCCCCCCCCAAAGTCTCAGGTGTTAAAGACTCAGTCTCCAGTATATGGCACAGCAAAAGAAGATAGGACCTAGTAGAGAGAAATTAGGTCATTAGAAACATGTTCTTGACAGAGATGTTGACATCACAACTCTACATGTATTTCTCTTTCCTTCCACAGTAGCTGTAAGATGAGCAGGCCTCCTCTACCACATGTGCCAGCCATTGTATAATCTACCATCATAAGCCAAGATCAATTGCAGGCTAATTGCTTCCCTTTTTAGGCTAATCGTATGTGTCCTTTGTCATAGTGGTAGGCAGCCGCTTAACACTGGGTTAAGAAGAATTGTTGATTTCTCAGTTTGCTTCACTTCATGTTGGTTGTGATGGACAATGGCCACTTCCAAATGTCTCATATAGTGTGTGGTGTAGTTGTTTCCTCTAGTTTGAACCATTCCCTACAAAGGTAAGGAAGAAACTCATGAAACTCACAAAAAAGACTACAAGACTCACAAAGCTCCTCTCCGTTGATGACAGTGGTGGCACATACATTTAATTCCAGTGCTGAGAGGCAGGCAGATCTCGGAGTTTGAGGCCTGCCTGGTCTATAGAACAAGTTCCAGAGAAATAAAACAAAACAAACAGAAAACAAATACAAAACCTCTTTTCCTGCAGTGCTGCCTGCAGGTTGGACAGAGTGCTCCAGGGATACAACTGTCATGAGCCATCATCCATGCTGGGCAGGGCCTTTTAGTGATATGGCTGTCAGAGTCACCTGTACACCTGTAAGTAATCCCTTACATTTTCTCTTAGTTTGCAGTCTTGTTGCTGTAATAAAATATGCTGATCAAAACAACTTAAGGGACAAAGCATTTATTTTTGCTTATCTAAGCTCAAGGCACAGTCAAGCATAGCAGGGAAGTCAAGTGAGAAGAACTTCAAGCAGCTGCTCCATCACACAATCAGGAGACAGAGAGGTGTGAATACCCGCCAGTGCTCAGTGCACTCTCTTCACTTTATGCAGGGAGGGGTCCGCTGCCGGGAATAATCTGCCCACAGGCAAGATGGGTTTTCCCATATCAGTCAACATAATCAAGATGATTCCCTACAGATAGAGAATTCTAACAGCTTGTCTCCCAGGTGATTCTGTTCTAACTGACAGTTAATATTAACCATCACAAATACACTCCTGTGGGTAACCACAAAAAATCCATTAGTTCACCCAAGATCTACACATGAGTAGGATGTGTCTTTTGGTATGCCATTTTTTTCAGGTTTTGATAGCCCACACAGAAAGAGCTCAGTGCCCACTGTCTAAAAAGGATTTCAGAAACTCTCTTCTAACAGTTTGGTAGACTTCAGTGGAACTTAACCTTTAGATTTAAAATAGGCCGAAGAAAGCAACACATAGAACAGTAAGCCCATGGAGCAAGATGTTATTTGTAAGTTAATAAAGGCACTGGATTTGTAGAAGAGTCATTCTGAATCCCAGGCCTCTCCTGGTACTGTCTTCCAGGCTTCCAGCCTTAGTCTTCTTGTCTATGGAAGGACTAGAAACAACTCACACAAGTGACTTGTACATGGAGCCTGCCCCAAATTGCCATCATTAATGAGTTTGTTAAGCTAGGGAGGAGATCATTGGCAGAATGAGAACTATGATGTGTCAGGCAGGAGTCTAACCCCATTACAAGTAGATTACGTTCCCTAGAGCTGTGCAGAGGACAGTTTTCCTCTTGGATTTGATACCTTGGAGTGCTAATGGATGCAAACACAGGTTGAAACTTGCCTGTGTTGGCAGGGCTTGGCAGGATAGTGTAAGGCAATTTTCCTAACCATGGTCGCTTAGGTCACACTAAGCATCACTTTTGCCTCCTGCTCCTTCATCATGTAACTGCAGGGCTTGGCATCCAGAAGAGTTCCACGTGTCATGGATGCCAACATGAAACATGCATATGTCTGCAGCCAAGAGCTCATTTATACACCGAGGCACTGATGGATGTCCATGTTTGGAAGGTTTTTTGTTTGTTTGTTTGTTTGTTTGTTTGTTTGCTATTGAATGTCATAGCCCAGAATTCTGGAAGAGATAACATAAAATGCTAACCCACAGGCAGGCTGAGGCAGTGCAGCTCAGAAAAGGAATCCATTTTACAGATGGGCTGCTCACCAGTTGTAGCCATTTATAGATAGAGCTCAGAGTATGACTGTATCCAGAGATGGCCCTGTCTCTCCAACAAACATTCTAGGGATTTACTGATGTTTCTGCATATACAGAATTTTCCTCTGTCAAATCCTATCTCTGTTTCCTTTATTTTATTTTTGAGATTACAATATAATTACAACATTTCTTCCCTCCTTTTCCTCCCAGCAAACTGTCCTATATACTCTAAGTTTCTTTCTTTCACATTCATGGCCACTTTTAAGAAACTAATTGCTAGGGCTCAGTGGTTAAGAGCACTGACTGCTTTTCCAGAGGTCCTAAGTTCAATTCCCAGCAACCACATGGTGGCTCACAGCCTTCTATAATGGGGTCTTTTGCCCTCTTCTTGTGTGTCTGAAGACAGCTACAGTGTACTCATATACATAAAAATAAATAAATGAATAAATAAATAGTTAATCTTTTTTAAAAAAGAAATTGTTATTACATGCACATGTAAAATAAATTTAAACATAACCTGCTCAGTCTGCATAATGCTACTTATATATACGTTTTTAGGGCTGTCCATTTGGCAGTGGAGAACCAGTTGGAGTGCTCCTCACTGGGGAAGACTCTTTCTCCTGCTCCCAGCGTTCCTTAGTTCTTACAGTTCTTTGTGATGAGCTGAGGCCTTGTGGGCTCCCTTTACATGACCTTGTCACCAGACCGTATCTTCTAGTGAAGTCAGAAGCTGGATCCATTAAGTCTCACCAGCATAGCTGCCAACACAGGAGCTGAGCAAGGGCGATGCCTACCCTTGTCTCTTCATGCTTGCTTTTTCAGAAAATATAAAATATGACCAGGTAACTCCAGTGCATGTTACTACCTATACTGAAGCCACTGTGAACATCACAGAGCTAAAGAGATGTTTGGAAGCAAAGGGAAGCTAGAGGCGAGGAAAACAGACACAGAGACACAATAACACTTTCTGACATTTTCTCTCATAAAATATTAGTGGCTATTAAATATTCACGAGAGATATCCTTATTTGTTGTTTAGAAATGATTTGCTACTGAGCCCTTAGCAACTGGCTTCCTCGCTGTGTTCTTACACTGTAGACAAACGGCATGTTTTGAATCCATCCTCCGTTGACAACACATCTTAACATTGTTTTCCACCAGTATCAGAAAGGTGGCTAGTTCCCTGAACATTTTTATTTTTGCATCAAGAACAAACATTTCCTGAACTCTAAGGCTCTGGTCTGAGGGGGACCACAACTGGCTGTGAGAGGTGACGTGAAAACCATTCCCACACACTGCGTATGTGCATTAAGGCAGATCTGGGTCATTTCCTCGCAGTGATTCTTGCCATTAGAGAAAAGTCTGTACCGGGGATTTTATGTATCCTAACAATGAACAATGTGTTCTTCCCCTAAATTCAGGGCAAACCCAAATGTAGGCAACTGTTGTCCTCAGCATCTGGACATTTGGTTCCCACTGTCCCTGAACACAGCCACCCAGGACGTCTTTAGCTCATTGAATTTAGAGTTCCATGTATTTGCAAATACATGGAACATCTAACTCAAGGAATCTAGAGTTCTATTTACTTGCATCGATCAGTCAACAGTGAAACGAAGTGACAGGGGATGAGGAAGGTGACTTCCTGAAGACATGCTGGGCAGTCAAAAGTGTATGTGAGGACTACAATGGCAGAAGACCCCAGAAAGCTGCCCTCACCATGCCCTGCTCCTCCACAGAACTGCCCTTACTCTATCTCGGAATTATATACCACTCTCAGAGATAATTCCTATTTGTCCTAACCGAGCTATTTTGGAGTTTTTACCTTTGCTTAAAGAAACATCGAAGGATGGTGCTCTTAAAGGGCCAGTGGTCTTCAGCTGCCAATTGTGTGTTTCCTGTGCGGTCATATTTAAAAGATCATCAAGTGGTACTTACACTGGAAAAATCTAGCTTCTCAAGATTGAAAAGTTAAATGCATCTCAATTATGCATCTTTTGCAGAACATCTGTAATGATTTTTAAAGTGGATTTCATAATCTCCTTTAAAATAGAAGAAATAAGTTACTTGGTGAGTGAGTGAAAGTTTTGCTGACGGCACAGTTATTGCTGTTAACGGCTTGGGCATATTCATTTGCCAGGGAACAAGATGAAGAGTTTGGAAAGAGCCTATAATAAAGTGGCAGTTTGATTTGTGTGCAGGATGATATCTCTGTTCCATCTCAATTTACTTCATTAATATACCCAGAGAGTAGAAAGCTGGCAATTAAGTATGATAGAAATACAAACAGTGCCATCTTTTGGACGATGTTCAAACAACACATTTACACAAACAGACATACCTGTTGAGCTTTGTTGTCAGCCCCACAAGCCTTATCACAAATGCAGTGAGATCTTATTTAACCATTATTTAAATTTCAGGGCATAAAATCTCTTATTGTCTATGGGAATGCAAGCCACCATGCCTAAAAATAGTGTGTGGTCTGTGCTTTTTCACTTACCTGTCTTAGCACATTAAGATCGATCTTAAAAAGTGTGTGTGTGTGTGTGTGTGTGTGTGTGTGTGTGTGTGTGTGTGTGATATGTGCAGGTAGACGTCCTGGTTTCTTATGGGCAGAGGCCATATGAGAACACCAGATGCTCTGATCAACTACTCTCTATCTAATTCCTTTGAGACAGATTTTTCTACTGAACCTGGAGCTCTGTTGGCAGCTAGAAAGCCCTCAGAAATGTCATATCGAAGAAATTGAAAAAAGAGTAATTTGTCATGGTGAAGAAATATTGGGCTGATGTCATGGAGAACACATGACATTCACTCGTTCATCCAACAAATACACCGGTTGTATGTCAGGGCTGAGACTTAAAGCAAGCGAGCTCCCTAGAACTTAAAAATGTACTTACTATGGAGATAACATCTGGAATGTCTTTTGAGGAGTGAAAAAGTGATCTATAGTCAATGTGTGTCAGAAGACACTGTAGAAGGCTCAGATTAATATGAGATGGAATTATTAATTCCAGTGCTTTGAGCCTTGTGGTGGTTTGACTAAGTATGGCCCCCATAGACTCCTGTGTTTGAACCTTTGGCCCATAGGGAGTGGCACTATTAGAAGATGTGGCCTTGTTGGAGCAGGTGTGGCTTTGTTGAAAGAAGTGTGTCACTGTAGGAGCAGGTGTTAAGGCTTTCTATGCTCAAGCTACGCCTAGTGTGGCAATCTCCTTAAGCTGCTTTCAGAACAAGATGTAGAACTCCCAGATCCTCCAGCGCCATGTCTGCCTGCAAGCTGCCGTGCTTCCCACCATGATGATAATGAACTAAATCTCTAAAACTGTAAGCCAGCCCTAATTAAATGTTTTCCTTTGTAAGAGTTGCCATGGTCGTGGTGTCTCTTCACAGCAATGAAACCCTAACTAAGACAAGCCTGATGAGGGACACAGTGGATTCGATATTTAAATGATATAGTAACCTTTGGAACCATCATTTTATTGAGGGAGAATCTGATTTGCATCTATATTCTATTTGATAGTATTATAAAAATACCATGTACCTAGTGCTGAAAGAGAAGTTAGCTTAGAATGACCAGACCAAGCAGGGTTTCCCACCTTGGTTGCAATGCAGTTTTTGAAGGAGGCTTTTCAGAGATTGTGACATCATCAATAAGAATTGTAGCATAAAAATGAATTAACTAAACAGAAAATGTAGGTGGACATTAGGAAAGAAACTCACACGATATAGAACTTCCAACTTGCCCAACTTGGGCAGGGTAAATGAAGGCAGATCCACAGAGTGGGGAGTCATAGATTGTATATAAGGAAGTAGATGAAAACTACTCCCAGATCTGGAAATGTGGCTCACTGGATAAAGTGCTTGCTGTGTACCCATGAAGACTGAGCTTGGGTCTCCAGCACCCACCCACACCATCTGTAACCCTCGTGCAGAGGGATGGAAACAGGTAAATATCAGGAACTCATTAGATGTCCAGTCTAGCCAAAATGTTAGAGGTTCAGTGGGATTCCCTGTCTCAAACTAATAAATAAGATGGAAGTCAATAGAGGAAGGCACCCAACATCAACCTCTGGCCTCCAAAGACCACACATGCACCAAAGACATAAGTGTGCACACACATGAAACACACACACACACACACACACACACACACACACACACGAGGTCTGTAAAGTTGGACAAGTCAAGTTACTAGAACTCTATCCTCAGAGATGAAGAGACTGTTGATGCTGGGGGTTATGAATAGACAAGAAGAAGTCAATGATGGGAAACAACACAGTAGAGTTCATTTTCTTCAAAGCACTTCAACAATGATGCAAATTGTTGGCCACAGGAACAAAGGCAAAGGAGGTATAGGTAAGTGTAGGGCTTGTCACAGCAATTTACAGGAAAAGTAAGGGTCTTAGGGGAAAGGACTGACATTTGCAATGCCCTTGGAAGATGATGCATTATTGGACTTAGAGGAAGAAAGAAAAATAAGGAAAATGGGATGGTGTGTTGTTTCTCTCCAAAAGGGAAGATGGCACATGCCATTCATAAGAATAAAGAGGAATAGATAGAGAATTTAACATCTTTGCGTAATGCTAGATGTTCCACCAACTCAAGACCCTGCTGTATCTTTGTCTCTGGACTCTAGTATATTCAGATGCCTATTCTACCCAGGCATTTGAAAAGGCTGTGGTCCCAACATGTCTCTCCACATCTCCCATGGCTTCCTGTGGCTGAACTTTCCCTAGGTAACTCCTCCTCAAACCTCAAGTCCTGTCTCTGAAATCATGGCCATACTGATCTCCATGAGCCAAGACAGCACTACCTGCCCTTCTGATCCAGTTCATTCTTCCCCAACTGCATCAACACTTGTTTTTACTTGTCTCTCCTGAATGCAACATGAATCCTATGCATTTTGCTGCCCAGTCCCTACCCCAAACACATCCTCCAGAAATACCCAGACACTTTTGTGAATAAGTATCTTACAAGTCCTCGGATATATTGGTGTCAACCTCCAAAGAAGGATCTGAAATTTGAGATATGGATTTGGACATCATCAAGTGTCAGAAGCCATTTCCATTCAGCTAATCTCATGACCCTAGAAGAAAAAAAATTTTAAAACCATCCTGAAAAACAATGTTAAAAAGAAATAATATATGTTCTTATTTCCAAGGCACCTTGAATATGTTTTCTTTAAATATTGTATCTTCCCAGGAAAATCAGAACTAATGTGCATTTTATTCTCTCATTCTCTCTCTCTCTCTCTCTCTCTCTCTCTCTCTCTCTCTCTCTCTCTTTCTCTCTCTCTCTCCCCTCTCTCTCTCCTTCCCTCTCTTCCTACCCTTCCTTCTTCCCATTGTTTTTTTTTTAGCTAAAGAAAATGCTTTTCACAACAGAATAACATAGATTATCTGAAATGTCATGTAAACTATAGGTCTTTTCCTCAGTACTAGGGATTGACTTCGCAAGAACAAAGATGGAAATGATTTTCTTTTCTCTCTCCCCTTCTAAGCCTTCTCCCATCTCTGAGATTCTTCATGTCTCTGAAGTCTCACATTGTCCAGTATTCCTCTGAGCCCTATTCTCTCCAGTATCCTCCTCAGTACCCCCTTCAGTGTAGGATGGCCGAACTTGAGGCTTTGACCTCATTTTCCTATCATGTCTCCTCAACTAAGAGGAAGCAGTGCCTTTTTTCTGCCTGAGGTTAATGGAGACATTGCTTCTGTGGCACACCTTGTGTTCAGTGACTGATAAATACAACCTGATGTGCTAATGAATGATAATTAGAGTGGGTTATGGCGTGGCCATCTGCCACTTCACTTTATAACATTGTATTCCTCTGGTGGAAGGAATTACACTTCCTCTTCCTGTGAAAATTATTTAAATGCTGTGTAGAATAAGGAGATTTTTGTCCTCCATTCATGACTCAGTAATCATTGTCATTTGCATTTGTTTTGTGCATTTTTCTCTGTCTATATAGATGAACATCACACTCCCACAAATGCTAAAAACAGCACAAGACGAATTAATAAATATTAAACAAATGCACAGAGAAAGCATACATTTTGGTACAGATAACACAGTATATACGAGATGCCTTGAATGGCTCCTGAATTTCTGGATATTGTTTTAAATTGGAATGAAGGTGTGATTCACAGTTAAATGGGTTATGTCTTTCAAAACTCTCTGAAAAGAATCATATAATTATTATAAATTACTAATTATTTTCTGGAAATAGTGAGACTGTCATAAAGTTCTTTTTTTCTTAAAAGGATGCTCTGAATACCTGTGGTACTTTCTTCTAGTAGCTGGGGAGTGATTTCAGTGTAGGCTGAAATGATTTATCTTTTTGCCAAAATGAGACTCCTCATGCTTCAGAGTCTCTAATCTGAAGCAGATCACCCTGTGAGTGATTTGTAATTGCTTTGGCATGCCCCCTCAACTTTCACACTGAAAGGATAACAGGCATAAAGATTGTAAAGCAATTTCAGAACATTTCTTTTATGCTGACCTTCCTTCTCTCAATATTCCAAAAGGACGCTGGAAACTCATAGTTCCCTTATATCAAGTTGGGAGATCTGATGGTTAATTTTGATTGTCAGTTTTATGGGCTCTAGAACTGTCAAGTAGACAATGCCTCTGTGCGTGTCTATGTGGAATATCTAGATTAGGTTTTTGAGATAGGAAGATCCACATTCACTGTGGATGGCACCATTCTGAGGACTTGGGTCCTTAATCTAATAAAGAAAAAATAAGCTGAGCATCAAGATTCATTGTTCTCTGCTTCCCAATCTCAGGTACTGCCCCATCCAGCAGGGCAGTAAACAGGGTCTGGGGAGATCACCTGAAAGAGAGAATGGTGGAACAGGCGAACACAAAGAAAGACAGCTTGTCTATAGGCTGATCAAACAGTAATTTTTACTTTTTCACAAAGGGGTTATAAACACATAAAGGCAGGATATGAGGAAGGGGATGATGCAGGAGTGTAGGTGTTCAGGGGGAGTACAGATATCTTCCAGAACAGGGTATCAGCTGTGTGAAGGTTCAGGGGACATATCACTATGACTCTTCCTATGATTCACTTGTCCTTATCTAAGTTGGTACTATCCACCAAGGCTACCTATCTACAAACTCTATGACTATTCAGGCTGATAAATTTCCACCAAAGCTGCCTGTTTACAATATCTTATAGCTATCTGTTTCAGTGTTTTTCCACAGAGACTCAAGACTTTGTGTTAGCAGGCTGACTTAGGCCTATTGCTGAGTTTAGGCCTTCAGTGTATAAGCAAGGCTGCCCTGACAAGGTACATAGAATCAGCAGCCTCAAGCTCCTGCACCCAGGGCTCTACCATGACAGGCTTTACCCTCAAACCCTGAGTCAAACTCCTCCTTCTTCAAGTTTCTTCTGTCAGGTCTATTGCCACAGCAGCAACAACAAGAAGAACAAATATTAGAGGCTTCCTAGTAAATTTCTAAAGACAAGTAAACACAAGGACAGTGTCTGGCCCACCTCTGGGGAAGTTCAAGATAACAACAGTGTAGTGCTACCATGACTCATACTCCAGAGTCATCAGAGTCTAGGGATATGAGGGTGATGTCTAGCGACCAGACTCAGTGCAGGAAGAAGATAAATTACTATGAGGTCAATGCTTCCCAAGAGTGGGTCATGGTTATGCAAAGACATGTAGCATATTTGTAGGTGAGTTTGAAATAAGTTCTTTAGCACCATGATTCTATTTCAGAAATCCAAGATCTTTTAAGACATTTTAAATTTATAACTAAAAAATATTCCTATATTAATTATTAATATATTATATATCAATTAATATTATTAATATATTATATATTGATTACTTTATATAATATATTAACATATTCTGACCATGATTCTCCTCCTTCATCTCCTCCCAGGTTTTTCTTTCTTAGAAAATAATCAAGCAAATTCAAAAAAACAAAACAACAACAACAAAACAGAATAATGCTTTTAATCCAAGCATTAGCCTTTGTCACATGAAGGCAGAGGCAGGCAGAGCCCTTATACACAGGCCAGCTTGGTCTATAGAGCAAGTTCCAATACTACACAGAGCAGCTCTGTCTCAAACAACAACAAAAGGAGTAAAAGAAAAAAATACAAGTAAAAGCACAACAGACACACACACAAGCACAAGCACATGCACACACACAAACATACCATGAAAACTCAAAATTAGAACCATAATAAACAAGTGAAAGACTAGTACAGTTTTTTAAGGCAATTTGAAACAAACAAGCAAACAAACAAACAAAAATATCTCAAAAAGTGTCTTCCAGTTCATTTTGCATTGGCCATCAGCTGCTGAGTGGGACCTGGTTTATATACCCAATAAGATTCCATTGGAGCAAACTAATTTTTCCTCTCCAAGAGGTTGTCAATAGCTTCTTGATTAGGGATGGGAACTGTGTTTACTTCCCCTCTCAGCACTGGGACCCCATCTGGCTTGGACCTATGCAGGCCCCATGCATACTGCCAGTCTCTGTGAATACATATATGCATTGGTCAGGATGTGTCTAGGTTTTCTTTCCTTATTTTCCTCCACCTCTCTGTCTCTTACAATCTTTCTTCCTCCTCTTTCACAGGGTTCCCTGAGCCTTAAGAGGAAGGGTTTGATAAAGACTTCACAATTAGCACAAAGTATTCCAAGGTCTCTCACTCTGCACATTGGCTGTGGGTCTCTGTATTTGTTCCTATCTAGTGCAGGAAGAAACTTCTCTGATGGATCAGTGATGACACTGATCTATGGGTATAACAATGCTACTAGGAGTCATTTATTGCTATGTTCTTTTATTAGAACATAAAATTTAGTTTCCTTTTAGGTCTATGGCCAGTGTTAGGCATGGATTCTGTCTCACAGAGTGGGCCTTACATTCAGTCAGTTAGTGGTTGGTTACTCCCACAGTGGTTGGGCCTCGATTGCACCAGTGTGTCATACAGACAGGTCGTTATTATAGATGACAGAATTTGTAGCTTGGTTGGCATTTATCTTTCCCCTCTGGTAGCATGTAGAGTATCTTCCAGTTCTATAATATTAGTCACTAAGAATGAAGTCAAAGTTCTCCTTCTCCTTCTCCTTCTCCTTCTCCTTCTCCTTCTCCTTCTCCTTCTCCTTCTCCTTCTCCTTCTCCTTCTCCT
>NW_021620757.1:572243-581903 GCF_004785775.1 Grammomys surdaster
CTCCTTCTCCTTCTCCTTCTCCTTCTCCTTCTCCTTCTCCTTCTCCTCCTTCTCCTCCTCCTCCTCCTCCTCCTTCTCTTCCTCCTCCTCTTCCTCCTCCTTCTCCTCCTCCTCCTCCTTTTCTTTCTCCTCCTCCTTCTTCTAATGTATATAGAAACTAAATCCTAGACATTGATTTCTCCAAGGCCATTGTAAGCTAATCTTGATCACTTGACTAAATCTGGAATCCATTAATATACAAGCACCTGGGCACACCCACCAGAGATTACTTGATTGGATTATCTGAGGTAGGAAGACCCTCCCCAAATACAGGCAACACCTTCTGCTGCTGTCCCACAGGGATGAAGAAAGCTTTTGATTTTTGCCTGCTTGCCCTAATTCTCACTGGAAAGCTCATCTGTCCTGTTGCTGAGGCATTCCTACTGAATGCTACTGAATTTCTACTGAACTCCTACTGAAGTATTAGAACCTACTTCTTCCAAATACCAATGTGAGCTGAAGACCAGCAGCTCTCTAAGAATTTGAACCTCCGTTCTGTAACAACAGCTATGAAAGCAATTGCCTCGGAGTTCTTCCAGGGACAACAGTCAGTGTTTGACCTCATGATAGGGAGGCAGACTTACCAGTTCATCTGACTTATGCTAGCAACAAGCTGGCTCATCAGAGTGAGAGTTCTGAAGAAGCAAACTACCTAGAAAAGGAAAATGGCTCCTCCTTTTCCTGTTGAATACTGACAAGAGTCTGGTCAAGCATTTGGTCCTATGCGCAGAGGCAGACAGTTTGCTGGCCATCCTCTGGAGTCTAGATGTTCCTCTCTGGAAATGTGGCTATACTCCCTCTTCTGGTCCCTGAGTGTCAAAAGAAAGGTGGATCCTTTCAATTCTTGGCTCTGTTCTATTTTAGCTGGCTTTTTCTTAGAACTTTTGAAATGTTTAATTTTTTTTTAATTGAAAATAGATGTTTTTCATACCATATATTCTGATCATGGTTCCCCCTCCTCCAACTCCTCCCAGATCCTTCCCAACCACCCAAATCCACATCCTCCCTTCCCCCTTACTCTCTATTAGAAAACAAATAGACATCCAACAATAAAAAAATAAAAATAGAATAGGACAAAACGAACCATTGAACAGAAAAACAAAGAGCCAAAGAAAAAGCACAAGAAACACATGGCATACATAAAAATCCTCTAAAATCGGGAGCCATAATACATAGAAATGCTTAATGACCTTAAACAAACAAACAGAAGCAAACATTGTCAAGAAAACTGCCAGGATTCTGTCCTCCACAGTATACCTGCTCCATGACACCAAATTGGCTGCATTCCCAGGGCTAAGCTCAGGGTTCTTACCACACACTGCTCTGAAAGACCCCCCCCAAAAAAGCTATCACCCCAAAATACCCCTTGATAGCATAAATATTTTGCTCTTGAAGGGAGCAGTACCACATAGCAAATACCTTTTAACCCTATTGCCTATTGTGTGCTTTCTACCTATGGCAGGTAAACTCCCCACCACTGCTCAGCTCAAAGATGAAACCAGAAGAGTCAAGGAGCAAACCTTGCTCCATTAGCCGCCCCATAGGTTTACTCTGCAGGGGGTTCCCACTTCCAGAAGCCTAATCCTGCTCCTCACCTCTCTACATTTTATTGTTTCAGTGTGTTATCTAAAGCAGACTACCTGCTTTGAGTTACAGAGCTTTCTCTCGTAACTCCTACTGTGTGACTTAATGAGCTTGCCTGTGTTTTTCTTATTAATCCATCTTTTCTTATAGAGGTTCTATATCATTTATAGACTTATGAGGACCATGGAGAGTTTGATTTACTCCTTAATACTTCAGCAGTTTCGGTGCCTTTTCATCTCTTGTTCCCAACTCTGAGGTCCCAAACTCCTGCTCTTTATATCAGTCTGGATCCCCTCCCTCCTCACGGTCCTTGCTTCATCTTTTCTTGTTCCTCTGTCTCCTCCCTTGTCTTCCTCCTTCCCCCAAATCTCCACATTTCCATCGAACTCCATCTAACTCCAATGATCCAACCATGCAAAGCCTACACAGCTAACAAGCAAGGAAAACGGTGGTGCCCTGGGAGTTTGCTTTGGTGTGTTGGGCTGTTCGTTTGTCTCCTGTACTGTTTAACTCTGCTCCTTGCCACGCTCCTCGCTGCTCCAGTAAATTCTAAGCTCCTCAAAAGAAGAAGCTGTGCTTTCTTTTTGCTCTGATGCTCCCATACTGCTCAATGATCTGCACACAGTGGGCGCTCCAGAGTTGGCGCTGACAGATGGGTATCAAGGAGGCTTTCACAGCCTCAGCCTCATGAACCAATAGACCACAGAGTGGTGTCATTGCACTGATGTTCCCCTTAACCTCCAAAGTCCGGGAAGAAAGCCAAAGCCCACCCAAGATGTCGTGATGATCTTATAATGACACAGTATTTGTTTACAAGTCTTTTTAAGAGAAAGTCAGCCTTGAAAGCTTGCTAGACATATTGTATATTGGCCCTCCTATGGTGGCTTGAGAGTAAGAAAACTCTCTAGACATTAAGAGAGTCTAAAGAAAAGAAACAGACATTGTGGGGCTGGATCCTGCATTAGATGTGATCCTTGGTGACAGGCATCAACAATTGGTAGGGAAACCTCTCCTTCCTCTACTCCTGGAAGCTCTCCTTGATTTTCTTGGCCAGTGATGACCTTTTACTTTTAAAGAGTTCTTGTGGAATCCATTGCCTGGAACATATAAATTGGTCTTAAGTATTTATAGTAATGAATAAACAATGGTGGCCAATAATGATGTCATTTATCTCCTGAGGTAGTTCAGAAACCCCTTTTCCTCGTGGTCTTTACCTAACTTGAGATGATGATCAGAAGCAATGGTTCCCATTGTTGATCAACACCCGGCTTCCCTTCCAGTCTCTGATGCCAGGTGTCCTCCTCTGTCAGCCATGGCTGTTAACTAGATTAAAACATGAGAAGGATCAGTCATCAAGTCATCATGCTATTGAGGCACTTGAGGTCTGATGCTTCCATGGAAATAACAGTTAAGGGGATCAGCAAATGAAAAGTTAGAATTCTGAGGTTTTTGTTGTTGTTTGTTTGCTTGCTTGTTTGTTTTAGATTCTGGTTGCTGACAGAAAGCCAGATCTTCGAACAAACTGAAGAATCTCAGAATGTTTCATCTGAAACTGCACTGTTTACCCAAAATAATAATCCCAGCTGTTTTCGTCACTGGTTTATTGCTGTGGGGAGACACGTGACCTGGCCAACTCTTGTAAAAGGAAGCATTTAATGGGATGCTTGTTTGCAGCTTTAGAAACTTCGTCCATTATATTGTGTCAGGGAGAACGGAAACATGTAGGCATGGTGCTGGAGACATTCACAGGCAGCAAGAGAAAGCCTGGACCTGGTGTGAGCTTTTGAAACCTCAAAGCTCACTCTCAGTGACACACTTCCTCCAGTAGGGCCACACCTATTCCAACAAGGCCATACTTCCCATTCTTTTCTGTGATTTAAGTTAATAATGGTCATGAAGTCAGCATAGACTACAGTGTGAAGCTCTGTCTCAAAAATTAGTAACAGTAACACTTAATAAAAATAATAATCCTGCATTTTACTTTCAACAAACTTATATTGATCTTTGTGACTCTTATCTACTATGTAGTCCAATGCAGAGACATAGTTCTTGGCCCTTTATGACATACAGTTGTCTGAATATTTAAGTTCAAAGCTCATAGATTCCAGCAAAGGAAGTATGGAACAAATTATCTGGGCTCTCAGAGTCTCCATTTCTTCTTATATAAATGGTAAATTATTGTTACTCCAGAGTCATTATGGCATTAATGATAGAAATGATAAGACATATTTAAGATCACTGAAATGGCTCAATGGATAAGATGCTTGCTGCCAAGTCTGATGACCAGAGTTTGATTCCCAGAGCCCACATGGTAGGAGGAGAAAATTGTCTGCAACAAATTATCTTCTGACTTCTACATGCAGACAGACAGACAGACAGACACACATGGGGGGGGGTGGGAAGAAGGAGCGAAGAAGTGGGAGACAGAAATATGGAGAGATAAAAAGTAAAAAAAATGAAATGTACCATATAGTACACTGTAGGTGATTAATACATGTCCACTGGGCCTCTAAAAAGAAACACAAATATACATGATTGCACATTGTTGACCAACATATAAATTTCTGCTCTGATTCATACTCAAATTCATCAATGTCCTCACCAAGCTGTGGGGCAAAATAGTCCTTTAATATTCGATTGTAATCCCTGACTCCATATAAACTTCAAGACAAATATTTGTTTCCTCTTTCTGCTTTAATAAATTACATACACTAAAACCACACCGGCCTATCCACTTGCTGTTTCTATAGGTTACAAGTTCCATGTCTCCCGGTTGGATTCTCTGCTCAAGGTCTCCCATATTTGAAATAAAAGTGTCCACTGCAGCCATCCTTTTCACATTCTGTGTTCACCGTCCTCTCCTGAGCTTGCCGGTTGCTGGTAGAGTTTCTTTGCTTCTCCACATGCATTCCCCTCCCTCTCCCCTCCACCTTCCACCAGGAATGGTGTGTCAAGGCTTTCTCATGCTTGCCGTCTTTTTGACTTCTGCACTGAGCTAAGATGACCTCTGTTTTCAAGGGCATGTGTGACAACATTGGGTTCCATCAGATACTGCAGCTTAATTTCCATTATAAGGTCAATGGATCAGCAGCTGGGACTTCTGCAGAGGCATTTTATTAGAAGTATAGTGTAGTTCAGTAAGACACCGGAGGGTGGAGGTCATGAGAGCCAAAATTCTGCAGAGCTCATTAGCGAAGTAGAGAGTTGTTCTTCTCTACCTGCTATGAATAGGGACCTAAGAACGGTATGAGAAAACTGCCTGACCCAAATGTGCAGGGCACAACCACAACCATGTTCCTCCTTCTGACATACCTGGAAGTCAAGTGACAGATGTGTTACCTACTGTCCTACTTAGCTCCAACTGCCAACTTGACATAGCTTAGAGTCCTCTGAGAGAGACTATTGATCAGGCTGGCCCATGGTCACCCTCTCAGAGAGACTATTGATCAGGCTGACTCATGGTTACACCTGTATGAGATTGTCTTGATCTTTTGATTGATGCAGGAGGACCCAGCCCACTGTGAGCAGTACCCTCACTGGGTAGGTGATGCTAGACTATATAACAAAAGCTAACTTCAGATAAGCCGATGAGACACCTAGCAAGCAGTATTCCTCTATGGTTTCTGAATACTTCCTTGGCTGTAAGTGAGGTCCTTGGTTGGAAAAAATGCTGCGTGGGCCATCTAGCAACATTCTGTTTCAGTTTTCACCATGACTTCCCTCAATGATGGACTGTAAATGCATCAACTGAAATAAACCCTCACCTCCCCTAAGTTGTTTTGGTGATGGTATTTGTCACAGTAATAGGATGAAACTGGAACATCCAGTATACCCAGGTATTTACCATTCAAACATGTTGTTACCCTCAATATCAAATGCCCATTTTCTCATTGGCCACCTTTTAGCTTGATTCAATGGCAAGAAAAGTAAAACTTATAGAAAAGTACCAGTGTGTCCTTCCATTTGATCATTTCACACACACAAACACAGCTACAAAGAATAGAGGTTCCTCTTTGAAGAAACTCACAATAGAAAGAGATTTCAAAGGCATGAGTGGTCCCAGGTTGAAAGGCTTCCCAAATCTTTCTCCAGGCAACCACGGGCTCTATAGACCATGTTTCTGAAGCCATGAGGCCAGTGAAATTCGACCGGTTCCCTCATCTTTAATAAGCAGCATATTAGAGATGTGTGGGGATGAAGAAGGTTCTCAGGCATATGAAAGGCAGCTTCACAAACAATGACAAAGAACCCAGGACCTTATGTAAATCATCAAGATGCAGTAGAGACATGAGGTGACAGGCTTCAGGGAGGTGAGCACATTTAACTGTGTGTGAGAAGACACACCGGCTAGGTTTAATCAACCTGACACACACCTAGAAATAATTGAGAAGAGGAAATCTCAACTGAAAAATTGTCTCCCTCAAGCTGGCCTGTGGACATTTCTTGTGTGCTAGTCTGTGTAGAAGGACCCAGTCCACTCTGGGCTGTGCCATCCCTAGGTTAGAGAAGGAAGTTAGCTGAGCTAGCCAGAGCCACAGGCTAGTAAGCAGTCTTCCTCCATGATCTCCTTTTCAGTTCCTGCCTCCGGGTTCCTGCCTTGAGCTGCATCCTCGGCTTCACTCAGTGATGAACTATAATCTGTAAGCCAAATAAACCATCCCATCCCCAGATTGCTTCTTGTCACTACTGTGATTTGTACTGCTTTGGGGCTGAGCAGACTGGAGTGACCAGGGGAAGAAGCAAGGACAAAAACACAGACTCATGTATGAAAAAGCTGGAGTCATGTGGACCACGGGATCTGACAGAGATGCACCTGCAGCCCAGAAACTCAGTGTATTGCATACATCCGAATAGAGGTCAGGAGCTTATTGTATACAGCTGAAGGAGGAGGTAGACCTCAGTAGGAGGTCTCTATGGGGAGCAGTCTCAGGCTGTAAACATCTGGGGGAGGGAGCGGCAGTCCACATTTTCTGCGCACACTGTCAACATCTGCACATTGACCAGGTGAAGGCTTTGTAACTTCTCTGAACCTGAGGCTTTACCATTTCCACAGATCTCAGACTTTGGGGATTTTGACATGGGTATGTTCATGTCAACAACCTATTCACACAGGACTTCATCAACTCCTCATGGGCCATGGCATTTAGCACAACAGAAAGCAGACTAAGAGACAGAAGGGGTTAAAAAAATCAGCTTCTGATTTCTGAGAATAAAGGGGGAGACATACTCAGAATTGCTGCAGATAAAGCTGTATGGAAATGGAAACATTCCGGGAAAGGGCCACCTGGCTTTGCACTGTCATTTTCTCTAGGTCAAGAAACAAAGCCTAAATTGAAAATGTGACCTACTTCAAAAGAAACATCTCCTAAGGCCCCAGCAGAGAACCCCCCACGCCCACTTCCAGCAGTCTGGCCCTGCCTCCAAGTTCTGCTGGGCCTTCAGGGAAAGGGGCTGGTGTTGCCTCTGCTTCACTGTAGCTCCTGGGAAACTGACTTTGCCTTTGGGTGCTCAGTGTATCCCCATATGAATGCATGGATGAGCATGCATTGTTCTTTAGACAGCATGTTATTCTGTTACAATAGAAGCATCAACTAAACCCCCAAGAGCGTTTGCAGTTTGCTTTATCACGTGGTCACTGTTGCTCATTTTACAAATGTTACATTGACTCAGAAACTGCTATCTCCAAGGGAAACATCCTTGTCCTAGAGCACTGTCTGCATTTCCCTGTGGTGTTATGTGTTTGTGTGTGTGTGCATGTAGATATGCACATATATACATATACACATATACACGTATATACATATACACATATACATATATATATATATATACACACACACATACATGTGCCAAGTCTCCAAGGCTAGAGACTGAGTTATTCTGTCATAACACACCATGTCAGACATTCAGTGTGCAGAATGACTTGGGGTTACAAAAGCAGCCCCAACAATAGCTCACAAGTCTGGATAGTGTATGTGTCATGATAGACCAGCTGCCATTATAAAACAAAGCCCCCAATATCAGCATGTTAAAAGACATCTTAACACTGGAGCAGGAAGTACTTGCTAAGTGTTCTGGATGCTTCTCCCATGGAGACTCAGCGTCCTAGACCCCATCTGACCTTTCACCATCCTTATATCCCAGTGCTCTTTCCATTCAGCTGCTAGAGGAAGAAAATTAAGTGGACCACAATTTCCAAACTGTGCACCAACCCCCTGGGGTGCTGCAATGTCTTCATAGAGTGTCACAAGATATTCCACCTTTTATGGGAAACGTAGTAATAACGAACATCTTGCTAGACCCCACAAAGTGACTACGAGCTCAGGGTGGATTTGCTGTTTCAACTCATAAATCATGCTACATTAATTTTGATAATACTATATCATTTTGAATCAGAGTTTTCAACTATTATTGTGATTTAAAAAAAAATGTCACATGAAAATCAGTGTGGAAAATCAGGAAAGGAGGTGTTGTATCCAAAGTGATTCCCTAGTTTAAGGATGCAGGCATGCTTAAAAAGGTATATGGAGCCCATTAGGAAGTCATTATAGTCTTTCTAAAATGAAATACAAATATCATTTGGCTTTTAACTTTAATTGACATGTACTGTTTTGGTCAGACACACATATACACATACACATATACATGGAGAGAGACAGAGAGAGAAAGGGGGGAGGGGGAGGGGGAGGGGGAGGGGGGACGGGGGACGGGGGAGGGGAGAGAGAGAGAGGAGAGCTTTTTCCCCCGAGACAGGGTTTTTCTGTGTAGCCCTGGCCGTCCTGAAGCTTGCTCTGTAGACCAGGCTGGCCTTAAATTCACATAGATCCGCCTGCCTCAGCCTCCCAAGAGCTGGGATTAACGGCACGTTTCATTTCCAGCTGTCATATATTTTAATGTTTTTAACTAAAATAGAATTATATCTCTTCCCACCTTTTTCTCCTTCTGGCCCCTCCCAGTTACCCTCCCTTGAACCCTTCCCCACCCCCATTGAATTGACAGCCTTTTCCTGTCCGGGGGCTAAATCTCCTTCCGCAGTCAGCAGTTGCCTGTAGCTCTCTGCGTAGAAGCCCTTCCGCTTTAACGTGTGCACTGATGCTGTTGTCTCAGCTGTTGTTCCGGTCTTGTCATAACAGCATTTCTAGGAGAGACCGCTTCGCAACAGACTTCCGGTGTTCTGGCTCTTACAGTCTTTCTCCCCACTCTTCCTCCAGGTACCCCAGCCACAGATGCCAGAGTTGTGAAGTAGATACATCCCTTGGGGCTGAGCTCCCCATAACCATTGATCTCTGCATTGTGCTGAGCTGTGGGTCTTTGTCTCCGTTTTCAGTTAAGAGAGGCTTCTTGGGTAAGAGGTGGTTGTTAAACTTGCCTGTGGGTATAAGAATAAGATTTAGAATGTAGAAAGGAATTTTGCTGGTCTAACAGAGTGGTGGTAGTAAATTCTTTTCTAAGGTCCATGACCCCACTAGCCCAGGGAGGCTGGTAGGTTTCCAGTGCCATACATTATTTCCCTCCTGCTGAATGGGACTTAAGTCCAATTCTAATGTTCTAGTTTCTTCTTTTTTTTCTGCATTTTTTTTCTTTTTGAAATTAAAATATAATTACATCGCTTTCTTCCCTTTCCTCCCTTCAGCCTTAAGTCCATCCTTGCTCTCTCTCTCAAATTCATGGCCGCTTTTTCTTAATTATATATTATATATAATTATATGTAATAAATATATATAAATAAAATTATATACATGTAATTATATATAAGTATATATTCTTAAATGTATAAATACAATCCTCTTAGTCTGCATAATGTTACTTGTATGTACATAATGTCAAGGCTGACTACTTGATATTGAATAAAAAATTTATGGGCTTTTCTCTGGGGAAGACTATTTCTCCGGTTGTTAGCATTCCTTAGTTGCTCATAGATCTTTGTCTGTAGTTTTGGATCAATGAGTTTTCCCACCTCCATGTTACCATGTCTGCTGGTGGGGTTCCACTCTCTCTCTCTCTCTCTCTCTCTCTCTCTCTCTCTCTCTCTCTCTC
>NW_021620757.1:581913-614931 GCF_004785775.1 Grammomys surdaster
CTCTCTCTCTCTCTCTCTCTCTCTCTCTCTCTCTCTCTCTCTCTCTCTCTCGTCTTGTCTACGTAGCCATGCTGATGAAACTTCATGAGTGTGGCTCCTAGAGACACAATCTCACAGCAAAGCATGTCTTTTTTTTAAAGCAACAAGTTATTTAGGCACTAATACTTATATTCTCTAGACCCAACCAGTTAGCAACTAAATTGCAGCTTATTTCTCTGAATGAGGAGTGTCAGGGAAACTTTACTAAGTCTTCGGAGTTCTATAAACTGAGAACAGATGATGAGCCAAGGAATGCTTAGAGCCAATCTCAGAAGTCTCAGTCATCACCTGCATCTGCAGTCCACTGTCTGGAATTTACTCAGATAGCTATATCTAACAGCAAGGGAGACTGGGAAATGTAGTCTGTGACTAGAAGGGAAAGGAATGTAACTCACCTCAAAACCTGCCATTTGCTACTGCAGACATGGAAAGCAAGGGCATAAAACTGTCTTGTGGCCTAGTCTAGTTTGCACTGATGATGGATAGAGCCTACATCCTATACCTCAGATGATCTACATCCCCGCCCCCAAGTCCACAGCCCAAAGTAACCACAAAATGCTTAAACACATGGTTTTGTTTTTCTTCTCATGACTTTATGAGAGTGACAGAACAAGGTGTATCCCCAATATTGTAAACACTGGGCCATTTTGTCATCCCAAATAGTGTTTAACAGAGGTCAGACCTAAGTCTAAGTTTTACACAGTCTCAAGAGCTGTTTCTACTATGTCAACGGCCAAGGCCAGAGGGACTCATTGGACAAATATTTGAATTGTCTTTAATGATTGACAGATGGTGTCAGGTAGGGGTCTAGAAATGGAATAGGAAAGGTGATTGTATCCTAAATCAACAGGCCTCAGGACAAAAGTAGTTATTCTTCTGGGGAATAACATTAAGCATCTACTGTACTAAGCAGAGGCCCAGAAAGTTCCTGACTTCCCTGTCCTGCAGGCTAGTCATTTACACAGGACTTCTACATCCAAATCTCTCAAATGCAGGGGTGTGCCAGGAGAAGTAACTTCTTCTTTCTAGCAGTTTATCTTATCCACCAGTCCAACTGCCTTGCAATTTAGCAGATTTGTTACGACATTTTTCTAATACGATCTCATTGTTGTGTCCGTATGCCTCATTAGGCATGCATGCATCTAGACAGTCTAGCCAGTCAGTGGATTCTAGGTTCAATCAGAGATCGTTTCTCAAAAAATAAGGTGGAGAGTCACGAAGGAAGACATCCAGGGTCAACTTCTGGTCTCAATACACAGGTATGCATATATATCAGCACACTCGAGTGCGCACACGCACGCACACACACACACACACACACACACACACACACACACACACACACTGTTCTCCTCTCTAAGCTCATAATTCTGAATAGAAGTGACAGAGGCTAAACTAAGCAGCAGAGAGCCATTCTGGGGTTTGGAATTCAGTAGTGATGACCCACGGTCTGAACAATCCTCATGTAATATGCATATCGCTTTGTCTAACAGAGGCAGCATTTCTGCCTCTTAAATCATCTTCTGCTCCAATAAACAAGTGGTGGCAAGCTGGGAGCACTGAACCCAGAGAAGTTGCCATCGAGAGTGTGCCTGCCCTGAGTGGTGGGCATGTGGTGAAGGAAAACTGAACTATTGAAGATGGTTGAGCAAGAATTCTCTTGCATGGCCAATCTTCATGTTATTGTATTTTCTGTTTACGTCTATTTTCTTCTTCAACTTCAAATGAAAGTCGTTAGAGGCAGAGATTGCATCGGTGGGTGCTGGTCAGAGGCCAATTGACTTTCTGATATGTTCCTGTATTTCAGCAGCCAGCTAAAATATGCCCATTTGGGGGCCTGTGTAGGAGATGATTTGAGACCAGACTCTGGAAAGAAATCTGAGTTCCCCTGTGCTCATCAATGATTTATTGCTGCTTGAAGCAGAACTAGCTTTCCTGCAAAGCTATACTTACAACCAGACCAATTGAGTCTGACAGAGCAGAAGCTAAAATTATTGATGAGAAGAATAAGGACCACATTTGAGAAGTTTATTCTTTTGGTGTGGTTTCCAGGTGGGCATCCGAGTGCCTTCCTCAACTGTTCCCACCCTGCAGCTCTTGGTAGTTAAACCAGGAGCATGTAAGGCAAGTCTGAGGAGTGGAGCTACTGAGGAGAAATCCTACGCACATTTTCATTCTGTAAGGCACAATCACAAGAATGTAACATGCTTTCCTAATAACATGTATTCCACTCTTAAAGGTATCCTGGAGATTCGGGAGACTTGTTGGGTCTTTTGTTTTTAAACATAGGAAAGAACAGCCTTGATTCACCTAATTGGGAAGTGGTGGTAACAAGCTACACTGCTGGGTTTCCCATGGCTAAACAGTGCTTCCTACAATATTAACCTCATCTGGCTTAACCCTAACCACTCCCTTCAGCTGCCCATTCAGTATCTGCACAGTAGTGCACTAAGGGTGCATTAAAAATATATCACAACTAATGACAGCAGCACCAGCAGCAACAGCAATAACATATGCTGCAGGATTTAAGCACCGATATCCTCACTTGGCTAGAAGTTCAAGACCAGTGTTCCAATAGAGCTGCTATCTATAGTAAGATCTCTCTCTTACTCGTGTCCATGCATGGCTATTTCTCTGTGTATACATTCTGAATGTATTTTTCTCTTGTTATAAGAACACTGGTCCTTTCAGGTTATAGTCCTACTCTTTTTTTTTTTTTTTTTTTTTTTTGGTTTTTCAAGACAGGGTTTCTCTGTGTAGCCCTGTCTGTCCTGGAACTCACTCTGTAGACCAGGCTGGCCTCGAACTCAGAAATCCGCCTGCCTCTGCCTCCCAAGTGCTGGGATTAAAGGCGTGCACCACCACCGCCCGGCTGTACTGCTCTCAAGATCTCATTTAACCTTAATTATTATCTCCTTACAAGTCCTATCTCCCAGCCTACAGAATGTGGAAAAGTCTTTGACAGCTATATGTTAAAGAAGTTCTCAACCTGTTGGTCATGACCCCTTTGGGGTCACCTATGAGATACCCTGCATATCAGATATTTACGTTATGATTCATAACAATATCAATATTACAGCTATGAAATAGCAGCAAGATAATTTTATGGTTGGGGAGTCACTACAACATGAAGAATTGTATTAAAGAGTCATAGCATTAGGAAGTTTGAGAACCAATGTTTTAGACAAAGAGGGAAAAGGGAAAAAGAAAGGAAGGAAGGAAGGAAGGAAGGAAGGAAGGAAGGAAGGAAGGAAGGACAAAAGAGAGAAAGAAAGAATAAGACAGAATAATTTAGTCTTTCTGTCAATAAATGAACAGAATAGACAGTTTGCAAATGGCATTAGGTGTTTGAAAAATATTCAGCATCCTTAGCCACCAGGAGAATACTATAAATTAAAATGACTTTGAAAGTCTATCTTTTCCCAGTTAGGATCGAGAGAAAGGTAAGAAATGCTGGTGAGGATGTGGGAAAGGAGCATGGTGACAGACGGCTGGTGGGAATGGAAGCTGATGCAGTCACTATGGAAGTCACTATGGAGGGCCTTCAGAGAACCAGAATTAGGAGTGACATAAGACAGGGCTACGCCACCCCTGAGTATAAACACAAAGAATTCTAAGTCGATATACCACAGAGATAACATGTGTATCTATGTTCACTGCAGCTCTCATCTCGGTAGCTAGGAAATGAAACTAGCAGAGACACCCACGAACTCGTGATGGATTCAGAAAATGAGACTTGTGCATACAACAAAACCTTTTCCAGCCTTAAAGGAAAAAAAAAAAAGGAAACGTGACATTTGCAGGAAAACGGGCACAACTGGAGCTCATTGTATTAATCAAACTGACTCTGACTCAGAAAGGATATCACCGTGTGTTTTCTCTCCTGAGAAGGACCTAGATTTAAATTTATGTATATAGAAAGGTCAAGAAAGGGAATCCATCCTGAGAGGAGAGGAAAGAGATTTTTAAAGGTCTTAGAAGGAGAGAGAAAGCAAAGAAACTCAGGTGACATGGAAATTAAAGAGAGGGCTACGTGTACTCAGGAGGAGAAGACCAGCAAGAGGAGAGCAGAGTACATAGGATGGGGTGGCTAAAAACAAAGGATAATTTATGTGGATGGAAATACCACAAGGAAGCTCATCACTCTGTATGCCAGCTTTAAAACTTAATTAGGAGCAAGGAAAATGCCTTTTCTCTAAAGGCTGACATGCGGGTGAAGGTTTCACCATATAAATGAGGGTGGTGTGCACACTTTAACGCACAACATGCTGTAATCAACACTTCCCGAGAAGCACTCTTCATTACACAGCAAATGAGGGACAGAATGGTTTCTATGCACTGAATCGTTTAATGGTATCAGCATTACAAGGGGTGGGTTGGGAAAAAAAAACGTAAGTCTGTACAGAAAATAGTGTGGGGGTGTAAATCTGAGCTGCATGCCTCCACCACAGCAGAAAACCTTCTTAACTAGAAGCAGTCTTACTTAGTGAGGACAAGAGAATGCTCTCGTTATTGGGTGTTCCGCCTCAGGAACCCGGTATGTATTACTAGCAATCGATCAACCCCTGCAGCAAACTCCTCATTTTTAGCTGTAGAAAAGACATTCCCCACACTGTCGGTGATTAGCTTTTACTTGGGACAAGATGGTCCCTGCCCTGCTACACCTTCTTGTTCAGGGCTGTGTGTGCTCAGGAGGAGGAGACCAGCCCCCTGACAGCCCCTGTAATTAACTCTAATCCTCATAGTGATCCCCTTGTGTAAACATCGTCTCCCTGACATTTCCTTTAACATAAGGAAATGGACTTAAAAACATTACATAGCTTCCCCCGATGACACACGGTTCCCCAAAATTTTGAAGTCCTGCTAAAGGATGATTCTATCTCTAAACTGTCACTTTTCCACTATGCAGTCTGCCTTAAAACCCATCATTCAAGCTTCTGCAAGACTGAAAAATCCATAGCGACCCCAGTACAAATCATGGCTGGGATACAAAGGTAGAAAGATGCCAGAGAAATGAAGATGCCTCTTCTTTATCAGGTGACAAGATGGATTCATAGATAGATGTCAAATTTAAGGAACAGATAGAAAACCTGTCAGCATGGCATGGTGCATAAATGCCAGGGTGACAGCCATGTCTGTGAGTCTGTTCCTGGAGAAAGGACATAATCTGAGTGTAAATATGCTTCTCCTCCCCCGTAAACAGATACTGAATGTGTACTTTTTTTGTGTTTGCTTGGCAAGGCCAAAGTCTTGACAAGGCTACTTACAAATGAAGATGCTGGAGCAATTCGTTGACTTTACTGCATCTCAGACCAGAAGAGCAGGGCTCGACCAGGTGACTCCCAGTTACCATTTAGCAGTCCTGGACGTCCTTGTTTTCACTGTGGCAGCCTAGGGGGCTACCAGACTTCTTCCATGTAGAAGGTGTGGTCCTGTAACAGTGATAACTGCCAGTGCTGACTCTGTGTGATTAGGCATCGTGCAGGGAATGGCTTACTTTAGGAAGGCACACTGAGCAGAACAGCAAAGGAAGGCCAGTGCTTTCAGGAATATGTATGAACTTGGCCTCTGAGCCAGGGCAATGCAATTCTGCTTAATAGTGGTTCATACACTGTTAGCATTTTCATTAGAATCTATGGTTGAGTGTGGAAATCAATACTGGTGCTAACTGGTGCCTACCCACGGCGCAGTTGTGAATGTTAACATCTACGAACCTCAGGAGAGACAAGTGGGGATCACTAGGGGCAGTCTGAAGGAGGTAATTATGGATAGATGTTAAAAATAAATAGCATATTTACATATTGTACAAATATATAAAATTATATAAAGTCCTATAAATGTAAGAAATTTTCAAAGAATATATAAAATATCATCAAAAAGAAAATGTCATATTAAACCCAGATGCTTTGTATGATAACTTAAAATAAGCTGAAATTTTTCAATAAAACAATATCTTTAGGTCACCTACAAATGTTCTGCTACTTGAGACAACAAAACAAAAACAAAATAGATACTCTTTTTAAAGTTACATTTATTTTTATCCTATATGTATTGAGTTTTGCCTGGACCATACATATGCCTGGTGACCACAAAGCTGAAAGAGGTCACTGATCCCTGAAACTGGAGTTATAAGTGATTGTGAGCCATATGTGGGGTGCTGGGAACTGAACCTGGGTCCGTCTAGGTCCTCCAGAAGAGCAGTCACAATTGTAATGGCAGATTCATCTCTCCAGCATCGAAAGTTACTATTTCGTCCTGAAAATTGAGTGGCTCCTGGCAGTGTCCTGGAGGCTCACAGCTCAGATTTACCTCTCCTTCCCCTGGCCTCAGCACAGAGTGTAGATTTCTTTTTTTGTCTGCCCTTTGTGGTGTCATGAGCATTAAATGAGTCAATACACATGAAACGTTTTGCACCTCATTTGGTGCGTGATCAACGGTAATTCCCAAAGAGTACCGACTGACTGCAGAGAGAGTACTGACTGCAGAGAGAGTACTAACTGCAAAGAGAGTACTGACTCCAGAGAGAGTACTAACTGCAGAGAGAGTACTGACTGCAGAGAGAGTACTGACTACAGAGAGAATACTGACTACAGAGAGAATACTGACTACAGAGTGCTATGCGCGCTGCAGGTCAGCCTTACTTACGTGATAAAACTCTAACTCCCTCATGTCACTGTCCTGAGAGACAAGGCCTTTCCTCCCTGTAAAGTAAATTTTAAAGTTAGCATACAAAGTGATGGAGACCATTCTGACATTTTCATACACGCCATTATCTTTGGTCTTCTTCCCCCCCACCACTGCCCTTCCCTGTCTGCTCTGCTTCTTTCTTGCAGGCTCTACCCCCACAGATAGACCTTTCTCCTGTTCTTATGTCACCTGAATTTCATTCTTCTCTCTGTGTCTCTTTCTCTCTCTCCCTCCCTCCCTCCCTCTTCCTCCCTTTCTCTCCCTCCCTCTCTCACCCCTCCTCCTCCCACTCCCTCTCTCTCCCTCTCCTTTTTCGTAATATCTTTAAAAATCTCTTTTCTCTTCTATCACGATCACCTTCCTCCTCTCATGACCTCTCCAAGTCTGAGAACCTGAATTCAGACCCACAATGTTCACATGAAAAGGCAATCATAGCACTACATATCTACTGCCCCAGCACTGGCAGGCAGAGACAGAGGACCCTTGTGGCTTCTGCCCAACTACTGCCCAACTAATGTACTGAATCAGCCAGTGATCACTCAGAAAGCCTGTCTCAAAATAAATAAATAAATAAGGTCCAATGATGTCTTAGCTTCTTTCCCATTACTATGATAAAATTCTCTGACAAAAGCAGATTAGGGGGAAATGGCTTACTTAAGTTCATAGCACAAGGCACAGCCTCCTATGCGTGCTAATGGTCAGCTTGCTTTCTCCCCTTTGTAGCGTCCAGGATTTACTCTCTGAGGAATGGCCCCACCAACAAGAGTGCTCTTCCCTCACTAATTTATATAATCCAAGTTATGTAAATCTCCCACATGCATGCCCAGAGAATCTTTTCTGAGGTGACTCTGGATTGTCAAGTTGACAAAACTAACGGTCACAGAAGTTGTTCCATTTTCCTCAGATTCCACATCTATATATTCAAACTACTGAAGATTATATTTATATGTTGTATATTGTATATCATGCATTGTATATCAGTCATATAACATGTTTATTATATATTGTATATCATATATTATACATTCATTATATTATACATTCATTATATATTGTATATTGCATATTGTATGTTACATATATATACTATATTGTATATTATATATTCATATATATTAATTTATATATTATATATTGTGTTACATGTATGTTATATGTTATATATTGTGTGTTGTATGTTATATGTCATATGCTATACATTATATATTATATAGTATATTATATAGTATATTATATATCTTACATCATGTGTTATGTATCTTGTATTGTGTCATACATCATTTATCAATTGTATGTATGTGTGTAAAAATGTTTCTCCTGGACTGGGAACAGTGGAACATGCCGTTAGTCAATGCAGGAGGCAGAGGCAGGCAGATCTCTGTGTTCAAGGTCAACCAAAGTTATATAGTAGCATCTGGGGGGGGGGAATGTCTACCTTGAACATGTGAAGACATTTTTCTTGTCATTATTCCCTAACTAATACAATAAAACTGCTACTTAAATTGCATTAGATACAATTTAAACATTGCAGTTGCCTAAAGATGATTTAAACTGCACCAAAGGCCATGCAGCAGGTTATATGTAACTCTCATGTCATTTCTATAGACAGGGCTTGAACATCTGTAGACTTATATTTCCACAGAGATCTGAGGGTCAATGTCCTGCAGATGCCAAGTGATGATTACACCAACTTGTTGCTAAAAATATTCCCCTATTGTTACTTTATTGTAGTTCATGTGTTCAGGCCCCATGCTATTCAGAGAGAAGGCACTAGCAAATAGAAGGCAGTTGATCTACTTCCTCTTTCTAAAATGTGCCCTAGGGACTGAAAGAATGATTTAGTTGGTAAAACCCTTGCCCTGTGAGTCGTCTCAGGCCCTGTGCCTCATCCCCAAAGGCTGTATAAAATGTCAGGTGTGGTGGTGCTTGGTTGTAATCTCAGCACTGGGGAGGTGGAGTCAGTAGTATCTATCCCTGGCAAAACCTCATCATAAAAAGCATTAATTCTAAGGCACAAGGAAAATGGGTACTGGAGATGACAATCAGTCTCTGCTTGAAGTCACCAACTGCCCCCATGTGTCCTCCTAATTACAAGGAATACATTTCCTCTGCTCCTAACGGGGATGCTTAAGAGTCTTCTAAGCTTTCACAGAAACACCAAGGTTTTTTGATGATGTGAAGTCTTGTGTCTAAGGCTAGTAGCCCTGGGATCCCAGGAGGTACTATCCAATGGGCATGTTTCCTGACACCATCCCAGTGCTTAGCCCATAGTAGAGGAGTCGAACATGAAAGTAAAACCCCATTTGGGACTATGGTGAACAATGGTGAATGGGAGGCAATCATTATGTTTCTTACAAATGTTGAAATCTCCCTGGGAAAGACTTGAGACACATCTCAGTCAAGTTAGAAAATTCCTTGGGCTTTAGACAGTGATTCTCACATCTGAGAGAAATTGCTTTGTATACTGACCTCTTGGAGACTCTGCTTGCCCTAATTTTCTGTGGCCACAATGATAGGAGAGTAGGGCCTCATGCTCTCCTTGAGGCTGCCCAGTCTTCCTGGGGCCTCCGTTACGGATCAGAAAATTACAGCTTTTGCAGACCAGGTTTGTGGTTTCTTTGATCACACACTGCTCTCAAAATTCTTGGCAGTTTTCTGGGTTACTTGCTTCTAGTCATTTTCATGAAGATGTAAGGATAGCCAAAACCTTGTCTACATAAATCGTCAGCTTCTGGATACGCCTATATTTACCCATGTCTGTAGTTGGATTATTTTCTCTCCAGTAGCAACTTTGAGGCCATGTGAAATAACAGGCTTGTGTGAGACAACAGTATATTTAATTCTGTGCTTGCCATCTGATTGGCTCTCCTAATTCCATTAACAACAGATCCCAGAGGAAGGTCCGTAGATAACGTATTATCACTTTCTGTTTATGGTGTGGGAATAGCTCTATGAAGACTAAATTACTGGACTGCTGGGCTATTCAGGTTGAGGTTCTAAACACAAGGGAGGTCCCTACCACAGTTCACTTCCTGCCATTTCTGCTTGCACACTGGTAAATTCCTGCCAAAATTCATCTTTCTCACCAACAGCATCAAGGGACAGCCAACGGAAACCAGCATTTTGTTTTGTCTCTCACTATTCCTCCAGAGCTCCAAGTGTTGGTAAGCTAGTAGTCATCTTTCAAGGTTATCCTGGGACCAGCTTTTCCCGGTGTTCTGCTACTGTTTGAAAAAGGTGACCAGACCCCAGCCCGCAACATCTGTTTCTTTGCTGTCTGCTCTATAATTGTTAAAAAATGGGAGTGGTATAATCCAATGTCTCTGTTGTTCCGTTAGGATATGAGTGGCACCAGTTTGTGTTTAGATACAACTCAGGCAAAGATACTGTTAACAAAGACCTCAAGCTACAGTGTTGTACAAGGCTTTTCTCTGCACAACTTAGGGGTTCTGTTCCTTAGGTAGAAACTCATTATCTTCATTTATGAGGTTGTCTAGGACCCCAAGTCTTTTGGGTTTCATTTCTATACCTGCTAAGGTTCTAAACGAATGAGCTGAGTTGTTTCATGAATATACATGCATACATACATGTACATATTTATCTATACATATCTATAGACATAGATAGATATAGATAGATATAGGTATAGGTATAGGTATATATACAGATATTTAATTATATCTAACTTCCAACCCCAAATTAAGTAGCAGAAATGGGACAGACAAGCGGTTAATGGAACCATGCTTAGATGGATGTTAATCTCAGGTTAGTCTCATCGTCATTTTGAAGCCGATGGGAGACAGTGTGTCTTTACAGAGTTATGCCTCAGAGTCATCTGTTATTAAATGCAAGGAGACTACATAGATGGGTGCTAGAGACGGTCAGAGTCCTTCCACACCAACGGGTGATGAGCATTTCCTAATACCATCTTGGAATTTTGCAAATGGAGCATTTATTTCTTGTAGAACACTCTATCGCATTCCTCTTTCAATGAACGTCATTTCCCAATGTGAGCTCCAACACAAATGCTTTATTGAGCATCCTTAGCAGTCTTTTTAGGACTTATTTTTATTTTTTTTTTTTTTTTTTTTTTTTTAACAGTTCTTACTTAGTTTTTATTCATAATCATAAACTTAACTTTGCAATCCAGCTAGACTTGAAGGGGAATGAGGAAAATATGGAACCCAAAGACTTCAGTGAGAGCAGAGATTACAGGGTATTGCGAGCAGATGGGGTGGAAGCGCTCTCCTGAGCTACAGAAGGAATGGTTTGATGGGTAAAACGCCCGCAAGTCAAAAGAAATTAGAGTTGTCCACAGTCGGAAATGGTGATCTTCTTGCTGGTCTTGCCATTCCTGGACCCAAAACGCTCCATGGCCTCCACAATGTTCATGCCTTCTTTCACCTTCCCAAAGACCACATGCTTGCCGTCAAGCCATTCAGTCTTGGCAGTGCAGATAAAAAACTGGGAACCATTTGTGTTTGGTCCAGCATTTGCCATGGACAAGATGCCAGGACCTGTATGCTTCAGGATGAAGTTCTCATCCTCAAATTTCTCTCCATAGATGGACCTGCCACCAGTGCCATTATGGCGTGTGAAGTCACCACCCTGGCACATGAATCCTGGAATAATTCTGTGAAAGGAGGAACCCTTATAGCCAAATCCTTTCTCTCCAGTGCTCAGAGCACGAAAGTTTTCTGCTGTCTTTGGAACTTTGTCTGCAAACAGCTCGAAGCAGACGCGGCCCAAGGGCTCGTCATCGGCCGTGATGTCGAAGTACACGGTAGGGTTGACCATGGCTGCAGCAAGCGGCGAAAAGCGATAGCGGTGTCTGCCTTATTTTTATTTTTAATTGTATATATCCACATGTGACATACATGCATAATGTGCAGTTGCCTGAGAAAGCCCGAGAGAGGTCCAATATTAGCACTATGGATTGAACCAGGCTCCTCTAGAAGGGCAATCCACACTCTCAACCACGGAAGCATCTCACTGGCCCATCAACAGTTTTTTATACACACATCTTGGTCATTCATTTAAAAGAAATTCTTAGATCCGAAAATACTATGTATATCAATCTTTTTAAAGATATATTTTTCAGTTAAATGTATAGGTGTGTACATCTTAAACTGAGCATGTGCAGATAAATGCAAGTGTCTTCCGAGGCCAGAGGCATTGGATCCCCTGGAGTTGAAGTTATAGGTTATGAGCTGCCCAGTGTGGGTGCTGGGTATTGAGTTCAGGTACTCTAGCAGAGCAGCAAGTGATCTTAATGGCCAAGCCAACTCTCTAGCTCCCTGAACATTTTAAAGATGGTCTCCTTGCCTTTTAGAATGCTCATAACAACTTATAATTCCAGCTACAGTGTATAAATATGCTTCCTTCCCAAATAATCTCTAATATTCTAACATTCTTACTTTAAAATTTGGCTCTATTTAATACACATTTGCTTCTGGAAATGCCCTTTACTCTATAAAATGAAATCATCAAACACAAATATTTATTGACCATCAACAATAATACTTTCTCTAAAAGACTGAGGCAAATAGAGTGATTTTAAAGAGCTCTTTTTGTGGTTGTTTTAAGAAAAAGTTTGAAGAGTAAAGGTTGGGGAAGAGAGTTAGGCGTGAGCTTGCTGGATAAGTTTTAAACTGCATGAGTGTGTACAACTAGTTCTACTAGTTTAAAACACATTTTAAATTGGCAAAACTTTTAAACTATTAACAATTTAAAGATTGATTTTCTAGTATAAAACATAAACACTGTCTCATAAGACTTTCTTAAAATTACAGAATAACTTAAAGAAAATCAGTCTTTAAAATGTTCAGGGAGCTAGAGTCAGCTCAGCCCTTAATAGCACCTGCTGCTCTCCTAGAGTTCCTGAGTTCAATACCCAGCACCCACATTGGACAGCTCACAATCTATAACTCCAAATTATGCCAGAGTCATTTAACATTTCAAAATACAGTTACCCAGTCATATATATATATATATATATATATATATATATATATATATATGTGTGTGTGTGTGTGTGTGTGTGTGTGTATGTATGTATACATGTATATATGTATATATGTATGTATATATATTCATATACATGCATATATATGTATACATATTCACATTGCTATATTTTACAAACTTACTTTCTCTATGCATATAGCATTTCAAATCTGTCTTCAATTAAAAATATTTTTATGTATTTACCAATAATATTAGGAATCCTTCCAAACGTCTGTTTAAATAACCACACTGCATGATCCTAGCATATATGTAACATAACAGACACTAGCTTCTATTGACTGCTTAATAGCAGCAATAGAATTTAGCCATTTGAGGCACAATATAAGGTCAATAACAATTTAACACCATCCATTGATGATTTTGTTATTATACTCACACTGTGTAGCAGAGGCCAAGCCTGTGATCGTCAAGAAACATTGTCTAGAAATACTTTAGTTGTCAGACTGCAGGGATGCTGCTGGCTTCTAGTATGTAGGAGAGTTCAGGGATGTTACTGACCCTCTGACATGCCCAGGACGGCCCCTGCAATAAAAAGTTTTCTACCTCCATGCTCAATATTGCTAAAGGTGAGAAAGCCCTTTACTTACTGTGGGTTTATTTATTCTTTCTGTCTCTCCCCCTCCCCCCTTTGTCTTTCTGTATGAGTGTAGATGTGTTTCCTCTCTCTGTGTGAATGTATGCATGTGCATTCTCCCTCTCTCTCTCTCTCTCTCTCTCTCTCTCTCTCTCTCTGTGTGTGTGTGTGTTTCTGCGCATGCGCATGTGTGTGCATGTGTGTGGCCCTTCCCCTCTATCTTACTAATTGACCATTAACTTGTTTGACCGCTACAATGAAAGGGAAATGTCAACACGCCATCCTTCCATGTTATCACTATTCACTCTGTGGTTCTTCTGTCAGCATGTAAAGAATACGTCCTGCCCACTCTAGGATGAGAGGGAGCTGGGCCATCCCTGCATACACACAGTGTCTCTGCAGAGAGAAATAAAGCTACCCAACCCTCAGCCAATCTGCACACTTGTAAGATATGATTAATGATTAGTGTTTCAAGCCACTGAGTTTCAGAGTAATTTTTATTTAATAATTGTTAGTTCACATATTAGATGAGAAGACCAATTTGTCTCAGGTCATGTAGAAGGTAGGTTTTTAACTCAGATCTGGTTGACTCTAGTGCCCACTCTTGTCATTACTGAAGGAACTTGTATAGTCACAAGACACCTCAAGACCAAGTTCTCAGCACAAATAAGATTTATTTGCCCTAGAGGGACAAATGGCAGGGAATAAGAGACAAGAGAGGAGATGGAGGATGAGGAGGAAGAGGAGGAGAAGGAGGAGGAGGAGGAGGAGGAGGAGGAGGAGGAGGAGGAGGAGGAAGGAAAGATAGGAGTGGGGGAAAACTGAGGGTAGCAGACAGAAGGACAAAGGACTGCCTCTGGATAGAGAGGAGACAGATATGGCCCATAGGCAAATGCAGTTTGTAAAGGTAAAAACAGAAACTCCATTTTAGGATGAGGTATTTAATTTTAACTGGGCATGTTACGTAGGGCAGGCAAAAGGAGGCTTTTGATTGCTAGACTTCAATACTTTGATAGTTAGACCTTGGCAGTCAGCTTCAGAAGGAGGAAATAGCCAAATAAGGAAATAGACCTTGGTGACCAACTTTAGGAATATAATGTTATATAATGTTATAACACACACACACACACACACATTCTTATATAATCTTATGACAAAGCAGAGGGAGTGAGGGAGAAGGGCAAGACCTACCAGAACCATGTCCTGACTAGCTAGAGTCCTTCACTTACAATTAGCCCTGTATCCCCTGGTTCTACATTCTTGGATTCATCCAGTTGTGGACTGAAAACAAGCAAGCTTTTAAGTGAGGTGATGGACTAGAAGCTGACACTGTGTGACCCAGTAAAGGGAAGTAGGATATGAAAAAGTAGACCCTCCTCTCCCTACTTCTCCCATTCTCTCATCCCCTCCCCATTCTCCTCCATCTCTCCCTCCCTCCCTCCCCCTTTCCTTCCCCTTTCACACCCTCCCTTCCTTCTTCCTCTTTTACATATTCCTCAGACCAGTCCTAATGACCAGACACTGCACTGGGTGCTCTCCAGGGGAGACACACAGCCCTACCACTAGGGACAGAAGGACAGATTAACGAATAAATAACTGTCAGTATGACTTGTGAAGATAAACCAAACTGCTACAAGAGCCCAGAGCAGGGACTGCCTGCCCGCCTGACGGTCTGCAGGGGAAAGAAAGGGCAGTACTGGGAGAGAGTATCTCAAGCAACTAAGGAGAAAAAGAGAAAGGCTCCTAGGGTGGGCGTTTTGCATTTGCGTCTGTACTTGGATACCTGCTGGGTGCATGCTTGAGTGCCTATGTGCCTGTGTGCCTGTGTGCCTGCGTGCCTGCATGTGCGTGTGCCTGTGCGGTCCTGAAAGCAGCAGGTAGTTCTACATGTGACTGAGGCTTATGAAATACAGTTCTGTCAGGGAAGAGAGACTTGAAGAAAGAGGTGGACACTAGTAGATGCTTTGCACGCAATCTGTCAGCATTCGGAAATGATATGAGGCTTTCTGGAAATTGAGTGACAGGACCATAACCCTGTTTTAGAAAATTGTCCTGCTGAACACGAAGCCGACTGAGAGTCCCAAAGGGGTGTAACTGTGCTGGCAAAGTGGCTGGGGCTTGACCACCACACCTCACTGACATGAAATTGACTATTGTTGTGGAAATATGTTTTTCCCTCATCTTAATGGCCAATCTCTACAGTCATTTGAACTGGTTGTACAGTTGGCTCAAAGCAGTTGTTAAGTCATCGAGGAACCTGAAATGATTATTGATCTCCTTGTGAGCAGTCCAATAGGTCTGGAAAAAGCAAACCTTGAATAGGTCAATCAAACCCAAGAATGCTTACAAGAAAGGAAAGTTTTCTACCCAGGTCCTAGTGCTCCAAATAGAGCAGAAAATTTAAAGAGAATTTTTGATTTAAGAAAATGTTGTTTGCTAGAAATTAAGCCTCCAAGTGTTAGTGATAAAGGAGATGGTGGCCACAGAGGGAGTTCAGGCGGAAGTCACAAAGCTTTTGGTACTTGGGATGGGGGTAGGGACAGAATTTCTGTGGAGAAACCTTCCAATTTGTGTTCAATGAACACAAGTGCCATAAAAAGCCCTCTTCAGTATGGGACTCTGTGTGCTGGGGATGCAGCTCTCTATGCCTTATCCTGGCTTCTGACTACAGATGGTTTGTGGTGATTGCAACATAGCCCTTTAGCTCTGGGAGCACTTCAAGGGCTGGGAGCATCTCAAGGGCGCAGACAGGGTCCAGTTGGACTTCTTGGTGCTGAATGGTCATGTAGGGCAGCAACTTTCCAAGCCCAGGGAAAAGGCAACTCTCCTGGAAAGGTAGCTTTCCGTAGGCTCGCTCTCAGGTACACTGCAGTGGCATTGCTTAGCATTTCCTCCATCCTAATAGAAACTCCTCAATGAGGACATGTAAACAAGTCAAAATAGCTTCAGGAAGTCCTTGAAACTGACCAGACTCTCTAGGCCCCTCCCTGCCAGAGTAAAAGCTGAAAGTCCTCCTTAGACAGAAAGAAACTGTGTTACAAAGAAGACTGAGACCAGAGCAGCTGTCTGGAAGATGCAGAAACCAGTTAAGCAGCCTGAAAGAGGTTTAGAGCAACTCGAACACCCGGAAAGGACGTTCTCCAGCCTGTTGAGCTGCCTGTGGGCTGTGCAGCATGCTAGCTTCCAGACTTTGTGATCATCGTCATGCTGGGGTGAGCTTTGGTCATGCACTGTCACTGAGTCATTTCTGCTCCTGTAAGTAACCCCTCACCCGTATTCCTATAAGTAACCCCAATAAAACTCATTGGCTCACCAGACTGAACTTTGGTGGGCTTTCTATCTCAAATGAGTAGATAGGTATGTTGCATCTCCTTAGAAATTGTTTAGTCACACAAGTAGCCACTCCAAATTCAAATGCAGTTTATTCCTGTTAGACCTACCTGTCTATTGAGCATCAGCAGGAGTATCCACCTCATAATATACTCATGATACAGAGCCCGGCAACCACGCTTACTTTACCCACGACAACTCAGTCCCCGAAGTGACCAGTTTGGCAGTAAAGAGTTTTACTTATGACACAACCTAACTTGAGGACAAGGCACCCCAAACCTTTCTGGGGATACAGTTGAGAGAAGTTTGGGAACTCAAAGACAAGATTTTCTGGAGTATGGGGAAAGGTAGGTAGCCACCGCTCTGTGTTCGTGTAAACAAGCCATGGCTTCCCACAGGACATATGTTCAAAACCTAGTGACATACAGCGATAGGATGCACTATTGAAGGCAGACAACTGTGCAAGTCTAACTGGAAGGTCAGTGGTTCCAACCAGTTTGAGATAGGCTGCAGCAGCCTCCAAGCTTCTGAACCACTACTTAACAGCTGTCACCATGGTTACCACACGTCCGAAGTGTCACAGATAGCAAAGCTAATGGGAGTATACTGCCAAGTGGCACGGCTCTCAGCACTCATGATAAAAAGCAAGTAAGCAACAACAAGCTAAACAGGGAGGCCGCCCAAGCTTCCCTGGTTTATTCCAGGTTCCCAAGGTACTGGAAGCTATGTTATGGAAGCCACTCACAGTGATACCAAAGTAAAGACCACAGAGACCCCTCAACTGTGAATTCAGTTCTCCTGTCCACATAGCACCACACATGGACATCCAGTAAGAGGACAGTGGGCCATGTGATCTTCCCACTATGGGAAAGAGAACAGAAATGAATGTACATGAAAATCGACTTTGGATGCCAGAATTATTAAAGCAGATGCAAACATCTGCTAGGCTGAGCCCCTGAAACATCGCACTGTCTTGGGTGACAAAATAGGCCAGGAGGGACTGGTTTCAAAGCCCTTCAGTGTGGCATGTCTGCTTAGTGACCTTGCCTCCCTAGATCTCACAGTCCCTGCCCTCACCCAAGCAATGAGCCAAGCTGCCCTACTTGACTGCAAAGAAAATTTCTGTGGAAATATTTCTATGGACTCCACTTCTGACTTTGATATGATGGAGATGTGGTCATTGGTGTGACAGGGTCAGGAAGTCCTGTAGGCCTGCTGTTGGCTGTCACACATCTAGGCCCCACCTCTGTTGGAGCCTCTTTCTTCTCTTCAGCTGCTCATGGATTTATAGACTATCAACTTTCCTCTTGGCAGTTTAAGATCAACCCAACTACCTCTTCCCTGCCAAGTCCTTTACCTGTTTAACTGCTAACTATGTTCTGAGCCTGTCTCAGCTACTGTCTTCTAGAAGTTCTCTCTGGATTCCTGAGTGGGACACCGTACCCTTGTTCTGTGCTTTCAAAACCTTGAGATATTTCTGTTCTGACATGTCTCACCTTATGTGGACATTTTTCACAGTATGATGGAAGTTGGGAAGTCTATCACTAATCTCTTCATTATTGCTACTTATCTGGCACTGATTGAGCCTCGGTACATAGAGAACTAAATTGCCACTAAGTCTCTTGACCCAAGACGGCGCCACAGATGTCTACCGAGACCTTTTCTGCTATTTTCCTCTTGAACTCAAGACAGTTCCCTTCCTGGGAGTTGAAAGATTGCTAAGCCTTATCCACATTTATCACACCACTCAGACCCTCTCTGGTATCAGTCATAATATGGAACAGGAGCCTGGGTTGCCTGGGACCACTGCCAAGAGGAATTTTGTGCTACTGTGGTTTCACTTCAGCTCTGTCTGTGCACGGAGGGTGAGGAAGGTGCCAGACGTCAGAAGAGTTGATCTGTCCCAGTTTAAGGCATACAGCTCTTGTTGGAAGACTGAAACCAGTCAGAAGCCCTGCCCACTCCAATTCCCATGGCACACAATCCAGTTTGTATGATGGGCATCTCCAGAGCAGACTGACCGGTCTCTACTTACCTACTTATCATAGTTTCTTATTAGCTAAGTCACAGGTCAGCAATAATCCAGTTTACTCTTCTTAGTACCCTCAAAATGATCCTATTTGAAATAGTTAGGATATGAGGAGAGTTTATTCGATTCTTCAAATTAGGATAGATATTAACTACTCTGAAGGCCAGAATCTTTCCTAGTCTATGGAATGAAAGTCTTTCAAGTTATCCAGACATCTAGCAATGTGTTTTCTTCTTGATAATGAACATTAATTTTTATGGTCCAACTGCTTAGTGTGTGTGGGGGGGGGGGATTGCATGTTTTTCAGGTAGCAGTTACTCACTAAAAAGTAATTGAATACAAAGGCCTCCTGCAACTCCTTGTGTAAAGAGATTGTGAAGGGAACTGGACTTGGAATCCTTTCTCTGAACTTCTCCATGGGTCTCAGAATACCAAATGGTCCCTATGCACACTGCTGTTTCCACCAATAGCTACAGACTTAGTTGAAAGATTTGCAGTATCAGGTCCCCGGGCCTGTGTTGGGCATCTGTCAAAGTCAGGAGTCATTGCACTTGTGAGCATGAGGCTAAAGTGGGAGGCTGTGGTATTCTGAGAGGTAAGTTTTTTGTATATGGAGACTCAGGAAGCCTGCTGTGATGAGCAGAACGGCAGGGAAGTCACATTAGGAGTTAGGAGTCTTCATGTTAAGAATTCTACGATCTAAGCTAGGCTTAATAGCCCTGTATTTTGAAATAACCTGAATTAGCAGAGCGATATCAACTTCAATAATAAATAAATCTCAAATTACCTGTTGCCTAACACAGCAGAAGTCTATATCATTCACACACCAGGTGGTACTGTAGGTGTGGGCGTGGCTTTCCTCCATAAGAAGGTCAGGGGTCCTAACTTCTTGCAACCTATCAGTCTGGGTTCCTCAGACCTCAGAATTTTCTGTTACAAGCCAACACAGAAAAATAAACAAACAAAAAACAAACCACTTCCTAACCCCCTTAGGGCTTATAGGTGACATTTCATTTCTATCCACATTGTACTGGTGAGAAGTTGTCACATGGCCCCATGACATGAGTATTCGGAAATAATAGTCTGTAGTACAGAAAGTAGGATTAGAAAATAAACCATGAATAGTCTCAGAGTCCCATAAAGGAACAAACAATGAAAATAGCTCAGCAAGTTGATTCTGTGGGGGAAAAAAAGGGAGGGTATGGATGAGCCAGAATCCAAGTACTGGGGCAGCGAGCACATGGGGGCCAACGTGCCTCCTGTTTTTCATTTGACATAGGCAATGATTTTGTTTCATTTTGTTGGTGGGAGATGGACTTCTATAATATGGTTAACTAATCAGTCCAAAGGAGGGCTCAGGAAACGAGTTCTTGTCAGATGGACTAGCTGTCACACACACACATACACACACACACCTCACATCGACAACCTCAGAAATAAGTTGTTAGACCACTCATTGCTGTGACCATTTCCAGAGGGAAACTGTTTAAAAGAAGAGCAGCACACTTTGGCTCCGAGTTTTGGGTTTCAATCATAATCCACTGGCTCAAGAAGATGATGGGAGGAGGGTCTAGTGGAACCCGCTGCTCACCTCCTCGAAGTCAGGAAAGTGAGCTGAAGGATTGGGGAAGGAAGGGTTAATGTTAAAGGTTCTGCTTACTCTCCTAGGGACCTTATTCTACTTAGATTCCATTTGCTAAGAATGTCATCACACTTCAATGAAGAGAGTTCTCACAGTCTGATCCCTTCCTAAAATTCACATACCTGAACTCCGATGCTTAGGGAACCAGGCCCTCAACTTGTGGTCTTTCATATCCAAAACATAACAGAGAAGATGTACCCAGTAGCGTTGGACAGGGGCCAGAGCTAACTGGGGAAAATGGAGAGTTCTCCCCTCACTCAAAATTCTTATATTCCAAGTAACTTGATGATAGAATTCAAGGCTCTCCAAATGTAGACTGTACTGTACTGGACTTCTTTGCTAAGAATAAGGAATGTAAGCTCAGACTGGTAGAACATGCCTGTAACCCAAACTATCCAGAAGGATCATAAAGTTAAGATATACTTTGGCAAGTTTATATGACCCTGTCTCAAAATAAAAAGAGGATACTGGGTATCCAGATAGAGCCCTAGTCCAGTATGTACCAGGTCCCAGGTACAATCCTTAACACTGAAAAAAATGATGATGATGATATCAAAGAAGAGGAAAAGAATTATCACTTAATGTGGGGCACTTTGATCTGCATTTTGAAGATATGAATTTTGATAGCTGTCACTACTCATAATTTAGAAATGAAGTCTTGGGGAATCCCTGCGCTTTTTTCTTCCTATAAACAGTGTTCTATCTGGGCTTGAGACTGGATCTGCTATGATCAATTTGCTGCCATCTTGGGAGTGAAGGCAACACAAAGCAGAACATAACCTGGGTGGAGGAAATGTAACTCTGGAGTCTGGGCATGGCACACCAGGACCCTGACCTACTTCTGGGGTTCTAACTCTGTTGGAAAAACAATTTTCTTATTATTGAAGCCATTTTGTCTTAGGAATGTCTGTTATTTACAGACAAAACCGCCCTAATTTGTGCCACCCCAGCATACACAGAAAAACAAAAGCCTCAAATCTACCTTCTCCGACCAGTCCTTGTGATCTGAAACACAAGTTTCCTTTCCTTTCTTTTTCTTTCTACCAGAACTCGTCTATCTATGGAGAAGGAGAAACAAAAGAAGCCAAAGAGAAGAAGTGGAGGAGGAAGAAGAGATGGAGGAGGAAAGAGAAGTGGATAAAAGGTTACTTAGATTTTGTTCAGTAATTTATTCCGTCTTTATTGTTAGGCACTTGGGGCTGGGCAGTTACAGGATAGAAAGATCAATAGATCTGGGTGGTCCTTAAATAGTTATCTATTTTAATGAGGAATAATTAATTAGGCTGTTATCTTCTTGGACTCCCTTGTCTTCACCTCGAGGCCCCCCATGAGGCGTGTATCAGTTTCACAACTTAAACACAGCTCATCTCCACACAGATGTGCTCAGAGAGAGGGAGGAGACGGCCCCGAGGCTCTGACTCAAGGCTGCTTAGAGGACACTGTGGGCTCTGCTGTCAGAGGGAGCGAGGGATTTGTTGCAACTAAGGTTCAAGGGAACCTCCTTTCTGCTGTGCGTCTTCTCTTCCACTGTAGAAACGGGAAGTTTGAAAGAAATAAACTTACTCTCAGGGAGGTAAAGCCAGAGCTCCACAAGAGAAAGACATTTGAAATGCCAAATCTAAACAGAATATTTCTTTATTTCATAGTTTTAAAGTCGACAAACAGAATTGCACGCGCTTGTCCTGTATGTCATGAGGCTTTGAATACACATGATTGTTAAGTGCATTATTTTCTACAGTCATCTTTCTTTACGCAGTGAGAACACATAACATCTTGCTTTTCCAAGTATTTTTCCATGAGCACACTCTATTGACATTATTATGCTGCCAGTAAACCCCTGACTTGCTCCTCCTGCCTGTTTTCTTCTGTATCCTTCCATTGATGTTGTAATCCGAACACAAAGTTTACTCCAGACACCCGGGCAAGAGCTGACTGGTCCCTTGGGTCTCCCCTAGAAACGCTCATTGGTGAGGAGGTGGCACCAAACCAGGGTCAAGAATGAGCAGGCATGGAGGAAGCTCAGGATACCCGTGAGCGCTGACCAAGCTCACAAACTCAGTCCCTCCTACATTTCATTCTCGATATTTGCATGTGTTGTTTACACGAACTCTCGAGAACTCAGAAGATGAATTACTTGGTTATTGTAGATTACATGGCTCCTATTATTTCAATTTTATGGATAAAGGAGTGGCATTTGAGAAAAGCTAAGTTTTTATCCCAAGTTAAAAATGATCTTCGAAAACTCAGTCTAGGATCCTGATCTCACAGCATCATGTTCCCAACCCGTGTGGTCCTCACCCCACTGCCCTGGGGTCCATGTAGAGGCCCTGAACATGAATAAATTCTCCATGTAAACTTACCATGTTTCACTCACTCCATGTCATGTAGCCCAGAAAAAGACGGGTGAGAATCCAAGAACCCAAGTGTTGGGGATGCTTGTGACTGACAGAGGACCCAGGTACTCATGCATCCCACATCAAGATCTAATGGAGTCTTCTCTATCCTGCTATGTGCTCAGTGTCAGCGGAAATATAAGAGAAACAGGAAGAAGAGAACTCCTGGTACTAAAACAGCTTGTGATCTTCATCAAAAGAAAGGTGACACCCAGCAAATGGTCAGAAGGCAATGGGAAACATGTAATCAGTGGCACCTTAGATGAATATGATTAAAATATAAGCAGCCGTAGAAGCCCACAAAGGAAAGAATGGGATGAAATTAGGAGACGAAGCTAACATGAGGAACTGAAGGATGGGAAATGCCAAGCCAGGAGGAAAGTGAGAGGATATTTAAGGTAGAAGGACCTACATTGGTAAGCTCTCTGCAGCAGCTGGCAAGCGTGAGAAAGCTCTGCATTTATATTTAACACACACACACACACACACGTGTGTGCGAGCATGCACACACACATACACACACACACTACAGATTCCATTTTTTTTTTAAGTCTGCAAAGAGAAATTCTGACAGTTACTAGGTAGAACACTGATAGGAGTTGAAAGAGACTGTACAAGATCAGCCCTAAAGTAATGTTCAGTATGCAAGAGTCTCAACACTTTCAGCCACCTGAAACTTCCCCAGTTCATTGTTGGTTTGGTTTGGTTTGCTTTTCCAAGGTTCTCTGTGTACCCCCGGCTGTCCTGGAACTTGCTCTCCAAACTAGACTGCCCTAAAACTCAGAGTCCTGCCTCCGCCTCCCAAGTGCTGGGATTAAAGGAATACACAACACAACTGCTGGGCTCAATCCACAATTTTTAATCACTGACATAAGGTGGCATGTGTCTTCTAGGTATAAGACATCATTTCTTACTGGCTTATTGGTATCTTCAATAAGTGGATGAAACAATACTTCTTGAGGATAAGGAGAGAACTTTCTTTTGAAAGACTGCTGATAACAGGGCTACTTTAACAAAGCTGAAGTGAATGGGTTGGAGGGATGGGTCTGACACGGAAGTATAAGATGAAAACAGAGAGAATATTCATACTTCTGTAATCACTGGGAATTCATTTTGACATCCATAGGATCAGCCACCTGTGAGTAACTCTGGTAGAAATAGTAACACTTGCAGGTATGACAAGATGGATGACGGATCTCTGCTATGAAAATCAGGCTAACAAAAGGAAAATGGAGGCATATATCTCAGAAACATGTGCAAGATACCCTGAATAACTAGTAGGGGGGTTATCATTGTTTAGGTTTTTGGTTTTTTGTTTTGCTTTTGTTGTTGTTGTTTGTTTGTTTTGGTTTTTGGTTTTGTTTTTTTGTTATAGTTGTTGTCTTTTGTTTGTTTGTTTTTGACAAGATTTCTCTGTGCCCTGGCTGTCCTAGAACTTGTTCTGTAGACCAGGCTGATCTCAAACTCAGAGAGATACTGGAGATCTGCCTACCTCTGCCTCCTTCCTGAGACCTAAGATTAAAGGTGTGTGACACCATGCCCAGCCTGACCAAATATTTTTCAAGAAGGTAGCCTTGAACTCCAGCTTATGTAGCATCTTCAACAACAAATAACACATTTTCAGAGGAGTAACACAGCAAAGAAAAGAGACTTTGGGTCTTTCAGAAACTTGAAGGAGGAAGGATAGAAGGCAAAGGCTAAGCCTAGTTAAAGAAGACTCTGCCCTTACCAGTTCCTGGCCATCGGGAGTCTGCAGTTGTATTTGTTAATCAGCCTTTGTACTCCGTGGAACAAGGCCAGAGCAGCTTTGGTCTGTTTAAGCACCTCTATGACCTGTGTGTAGTGAATCAGCACGAGAGTACATCTGCTTCTCCTCAATCGATTTCAGCCCAACTGTCTTCCATGTTTGAGGGAGACACATGACAGTTGTCTGTCCCTTAATGAAAAGTTACTGGTAGCCTCCCTGGGTGGATCCCAGTGAACACCTGTGTAAGCCAAACCTAAGCTGTCCCTGTTGGCCAAGTGGAGATGTAAAGAATGACCCTTACCTGTCCTTCCATACAGGACACTCTTCTTTGGTCTCAAAAAAAAATACTAAATGGATTCCTTATACTATGTGTTTAAAATAAAATAAGCCAGTCAACCCTAGATTAACTCAGGATCTGTATTCAGTGGAGCCAGGACACTGAGTGAGTCAATTTTCTAAGGACCCCTATGACCACAAAACTTTCCCTGAGCCCCTATAAAAACAAGACATGTCAGTCATAAGATGGTTCATTTTAATAATCTATAGACTATGAAAAGGCTGAATGCAATGAAATGTGCCTTTAATGCACAGGCCCAGGCTGGTAGGTCTAAAGTTTGAGGTCAGCCTGATCTACATAGAGAGTTCTAGGTCAGCCAGAGCTACATAATGAGACCTTGTTTAAAATAACAATAATAACAATGACTATAAATGTTAACAAGACACAGTGACCTGAGATCCTGGGGGCACACAGAGCCTGGGCCACCAACCAGGGAGTATGCAGTAGCTGGACCTGGGCTTCTTATGCGTTTGTAGCAAATGTTCAGCTTGGTCTTTAGTCTCTGTCCCCTGCCATTGGATTCCCTTCTCTTACCTGGACTACCTGGTTGGGCCTCAGTTGAAGAGGATGTGCCTAGTCCCAGGGTGGCATGGTACTCAAGGATGGCTCCACGGGAAGGGGAGGGGACAGTGAGGGGAGGGAGATATAAGGGTAGGACTGGGAAGAGAGGAGGGAGGGGCTGTGATCAGAATGCAAAGTAAATATAAATACATACATACCTGCATGCATACATACATACATACATACATACATACAAGATACAATGAGTTCCTAGGATTTTTATTACACAGGCACATGAGAGGATGTGGTGCCCTCCAGGGATGGAGGTCCTGGGTGGTATAAGAAAGCAGGCTAGCCAGTAAGCAGTGTTCCACTATGGTCTCTGCCTCAGTTTGCCTCCACATTTTTAGAAATTTTCAGACAGAGTCTTTTGGCTGACATCCCCTGGGTGTATATAGGAACTTGGGTCTGACAAACAATTCCTATTATAAAAAGGAACCCTTTCTCCATAAGCTCTATCATAACATCCACAAAGATACAATGTAAGCTTCTTGTATCATTCTTGTAGCATTCTGAGCTTCTTGTAGCAATCCATTACAACGAGGCATACCTGATTAAATAGCCATGCCACGGGGATACCATCTTTGTTTGAGCCGGTTACATGCTAAGGAAACATTTCAATTAATTTATCTCCGTCTCTGTCTTGCTTACTCCCTTGTCGATGGCAGAAAACAAGTTGTCAACTAATCTTTGAAACATTAACTCTGAGCCCCTTAAACAGACACTGGAGCCGTGCAGGACCACCGTTCTCCCTTCTTCATCAACATCCTGCTTCCTAATTTCTTCATTAGAATCAGGAAGATGGAGGGAAGACAAGTCTTAGGAGAAAGTGATGAATCAGTACTGGTGACTGACCCTGACTCCCACGGGTGTTTTTAGCCTTAATCGGGAATGTAATCCAAGTCAAAGTCTGTAAACAGTATCGGACTCTAAAAGCTGACTCCTGCGTATTCCAGCTCTCCGGTGCTCCGCCCACGCCCCTGGGTATTTATTTCACTTCAAAAGCACACAGGCCCACCGCTCAGGACCTAGATTGTTCCAAAAGCCACAGTCACTTTCCTCTGTTGAAAAGATGCTTTAATATTCTTTACTACTGACTTCAATAGCACTGTTAACAACATCGTGGCAACAAGAAGAAAACACCCATAATCCCACCTCTCCAACACAGTTACATGCTGGTGTTTGTGAACCTCCTCTGGGGTTTGCCTCCGCATTTTTAGAAATTTGCAGACATAGGAATGTGCAATCGCTCTGTATCTTGCTTATTATTTTCATAATCACAGTCTTTTCGTGCCCAATCCCTCCCTCAAGCCAAAGCCCCAAAAGGGAGGAGAGGAGGGTGGCTGGCAACAGAGTGGCTGGGACTTTAGACATGACACTTGAGAGAGTCTAGTAGGTGGAATGGTGAGTCCTATTGAGAGACATGTCGAGGGCCTATAAATTCTGGAACTCGTGAATGTGGCTTTCCTTAGTCAAAGAGTCATTGAAGATGTTAGACAGTAAAGGAAGATGAGGTCAGAGGGGGGCCTAGATCTCATGCCCTGTGCCTTTATAAGAAAGAAAAGATGAGGCTGGTAAGGTGGCTCAGTAGGTGGAGGAGGTGCCCTGATGTGAATGAAGCTCGAGGACCCAGCTGAAGAACAATGTCCCGAAGAAGTTGTCCTCTCACCTCCGTACTCCAGTTGTGGTATGCTGGTGCCCACACACGAAATAAAATAACGAGTGCAGATGGAGGACTGGAAAGCAGAGGTACGGAGATGTGTGAAGACGGGGCAGTGTCAGAATTTGGAACAAGGAAGGTATTAGGAACTCCTTGAATCCTTGGAAACCAGGGAGGTGAAGAACTGGCCCTCAGAATCTCCAGAAGGTTATGGCACCGCCAGCACCTTTGTTTCAGTCTCCTACTTCAGAAGTGAATGCATTTCTGCAGTTCTAAGCCACCAGGTTTGTTATATGTTATAGCGGCCATACCAATTCAGAGGCCACCAGCTCATCATAGTTTCAAGGACAGGACTTCGTGGAAACTTTGAAAATCCACCCTACAAGGGTCTTAGTTGTCTCTCTGCCCAGGGCGCACAGGCACGTGGCGCCCCCTGGTGTCTTGGTAGCCATTCAGCGTCTGAATGATTTCCGGTGGATCCTGCCAGTCTTCCTCCTGAGCCACACACTCTGAGCTAAACAGATGCTGGTACTAATGGCCGTGTAACCTGGGTTAACATGGAATCCCATCCCCGAGACTGTTCTATCTCATCCCTACGGGCCAGACGCTCCTAATGACTACTGACCTGAATGTGAACTCAGCTCAGGGAATTGTACTGCCCACATTCAAGGCTAGTCTAACTTCAACAAACTTAATCTAGATACTCTCTCATGGGCATGATCAGAGAGATTTGTTTCCATGGTAACCCCATCAAGTTGAGAAGTAATATTGCCATCATCCAAGTGCATTTGGGCTTCTAAAATTAAAAAAAAAATCTAAGCTATGTTATAGGTGACTCAGCGTCCTCAGTGTAGCATGATAAGTAATTTTATGAGGCAAATCCATAACTGAATATGACTCTCAGACAGACAGACACTCTATTTCTGGGTGTGTCTGTGAGGTTATTTCTGGAATTGATCTGCTGAGTCGCGATTGTCTACCCCAGCGTGGGTGGGCAGCATCTGATCCACTGAAGGTCTGAGTAAAGCTAGAAGAAAAGCCATTTGTGCTCTTTGCTTGATCTGGGACACCCATCTTCTGTGCTCAGAAGCCAACACTCCTGGTTCAGGCCATGTCTAATTAAAACGAAAAGCCGGAACGTTGTTTAAGATGCCACAGTACCGAGCCCCCAATAGAATTTCAAGTTACCAAAATGAAAGCAGGGCTGGAGAGATGACTTTGCACTGAAGAGCACACTCGGAGGTCTGAATTTGTTTCCCAGTACCTACATCAAGCTGCTCACAGTGGCCTATAACTCTAGGTCTAGGGGATCAGAAGGCCTCCTTTGGCCCCAGAACATTCTCTCTCTCTCTCCCTCTCTCCCTCCCCCCCCACACTCACACACACACACATACACAACATCTTCAAAGTTAAAAAAGAACAAAAAAATTGACATAGGCATGTTATTAGTAAAAAGGATACTTGTTTTATAGCTGTAGACAAAACACCAATGCAGTTTTTTATTTTTTTGCAAATGAATGACAAAAATCGAGAGACCTTGGAGAAAGCAAACACACTAAGAATCGCTTCACGTCGTCTTTTGGATGCATGGGCCTGGTGTGGTTGTAAAAATTGATTCAGGAAGACAGATAACTTGGGACCTGGCATGCTTTCCTTCCCCAGACTTGGCAGGTTAAGAGGGCTGAAATGCAGCAGGTAAAATGAGCCAGCAGCTCAGATCCACTACATCCAATAGACACAGGATTCCTGACACTGCTTTGTCACACCTCCCCCTGATTCAGTTGTAGCAGGGTGGGGACATACTCCAGTCTCATCTCAAGGAGACACGACAGCCTCCTTATTCCCTAAGGACCATGAGTATGCTGGTTAGTTTTGTCAACTTGACACAGACTTTCACATATCTGGAAAGAGGGAATGTCAACTGGGGAATTATCTCCATCACCCTCTGAGAAATTCTGTGGGACATTCTCTTGATTAACAATTGATGCAGGAAGGTCCAGGTCACTGTGGGTGCTGCCACCCCTGGGATGGAGGTCCTTGATGGTATAAGAGAGCAGGTTAGCCAGTAAGCAGTGTTCCACTATGGCCTCCGCCTCAGATTCTGCCTCTAGATTCTGTCTCTGCTCCTGCCCTGACTTCCCTCTCTGATGGACTGCAATTGAAACATGTAAGCCAAATAAACCCTTTCCTCCCCAGTTGCTCTCGTTGTGGTTTCTGTCACAGCAACAGAAAGCAAACTAGGACAAAGAGAGACATGGGAGTCTGGGCAGACAGAGGATAGGAGAGTTAAATTATAGAGAGCAGAAACAAGAAAGAGATGTACGAGAAAGCTAACCAAAAGGAAGAGAAGAAAGCAAGGAAGCCTTCTGTATTCCCATCTGCATTTTAAACCCACTTAGAACATGCTGCTAATAGCCTGGCAAACTGAGGCATGACTGGAAGAGAGGTGGCTTCTTGCCTCTTGCTATGACCCATCTCTGCCATTATCCTCTTAAAACCACTGACAACGTGGGATCTGCAGGTGCCATAGTGTTCATACCCCCCTCCCCCATCACACTGTGCCTGAATCCCTCAGGTCTTCCGTGGAGGCTCCTCTTGGCATCATGTGAAACTGTTGTTTCACAGTTTGGATGGTCCTCACAAATCACCTCAGGAGATCCAACATTCTATCCCTACATCTTTGAGAGACTGTAAGTTGGTTATTCTTGATGGATAGCTGATTTTGAGGGTCAGCTAGTCTGGATTGAGAAGCACCTAAATCAGGAAGGTACACCATGTCAGCATGGATGTTTCCTGAGAGGACCAAGGGAAAGAGCCAATTGCAGTGTGGGCCTGCTTTCTGCTCCCTGACTGCCCCTGCCCTGCTTCACCACTCTCCCCAGCAGGATGGATTGAAACCTCTAAAATCTTGAGCCTGAATAAACCTTCCTCCCCCTAAGGCGTTTACTTTAGGCTTTTATCACAATAGTTCAAAAATAACTAACATGCTACCCCCAAGTAAAAGTTAATAGTGGATATTCTGTGTCCACATTGTAGACTTCTGTTCCATTTCCTACCTGATGTTTAATTTTAGACTCTGAGATTCCCAAGATTTGAATCAAGCAGGACGTGCTTCTTGCCACATCTAGCATAAGCAGAACCAGCGCTAGAATGGGATCCTGGGTCTGGGAGACCTGCCATAGTAACCATGGTGCCCAGAACTGTGCCTAGCACAGCACTGATGCTCAGCAAATTAATATGAAATGAGCAAGCGGAAGCTGCAGGAGCAGGCTATAAGCTGGGTAGCTAATGAGGCTGCACCAAGATTCTGTGTCTGCAGAAACTACAGAAACGCGGCTGCTCATCGAAATTCTCCCTTAGAACAAGCAGCAGCCACCGGGACGCACAACACCCAGGTCATGTTTTCCACTGTTCAGACTCAGGTTTACTGACAGATGTGAAATAGTTTGTATATGTGGCCAATGCCATTGGATCCCACCACGATAGTTCTGCCGGTTAAAATTTACCATTTCTTCTCTGTAATCTGCTATTCCTTCTTCCATTCTAGGCTGTCATCATCTTAAAACCTTTATCTTCCAATGACGAGTATCTCAAATAACGGCTTCCTGTGTCTGCCCAGGCTGACTGTTTTCTTTCTGCCCTTCATGGGTAACCACTGTGGTTTAGACAACTCATCCACACAGATTTCCATGAGGAAATGTATCCAGGCCAAAGTGAGTCCCCCTTTACTACCAGAAGGGAAAGCAAGCTGATTTCCTCCAGCTCAAAGCACCATATTTTTTTTCATGATACAAGGAGAGCAAACTTTACTTTTTTTGAGTGAAGAGCCAGTTTTCTCTCTGGCTACATCCTTGCATACAAATCCCCTGCAAATTATTTTTCAAATTCCAAGGTTCATTAATTTAATTGAATCTGTTCCTAGTTTTTAATTAAATCTGCACTTCTCCCAGTAACCTTTGGAGAAAGATAGAAGCCACATTATCATATTGGAAAGAACAGGATCGCAGAGCAAGACCCACACGAAAGAGAACAAGAACAAAAATCAGTAGGCAAGTTTTGTACAAATTTATTTTTGTACCAAAAATTAACATTCAGAGACAATGCTTTTATTGTACAGTATAATAAAATAACTTTCACTAAATTAAAAAGTGGATTGTTTTTTTGACTGATAAACCACAGTACTTTCTCTATTTAAAAAAAAAAAAAAGAAACAAAATTTACAGTTTGCAGCTCTTGTAGAAAAAGACACCTGTTCAATAATTACATAAATACTCCTGACAGATTTCAGTAGCCTATTATGTGTCCTTTTTGGCTATGTCAGCGCCTAAAGTCAATTAGCTTCTAAATTTGAAAAGCACCTGGTGACCAACATCCTACTTATTATTCAAGGTATTCATTTTAACTTTTTTTTTTTTTTGCCTGCAAAGACTTGACAAGTCTGAAAACTCTATTAAGTTAAAAAAAAGAATAAAAAAACAAACTACACGTGGCCACCAGAAACAGTACTCTTCCCCCTTAGCTACAAGTGCCCTCGGGGGAATTACAAAGTGCACCAGTTAAATACATCTGTACATTTAAAACATTAAATATGTCAACAGCGAGACATTTTTAAATATTTTGAATCAAATACTATAGCACAAATATAATTTACAATACTTTGCACAGAAAAAAATTACACCTGAAATATAACTTTAGATATTATATAAAAATACATATATTTTTCTCTCCTCATTAGAAAAAAAGAACTTATTTGCAGGTTCCAGCGCAATGTAACAATTCAAAAGAACTTAACCCTTTAAACCATCATCTCTTGACAATGAAGTGGCACCCTCTTCATTTCGAGGTTCTCAATGGTACACGTCCAGGGCTTAGACCAAGAGACTATGACCCCTTCCATAGCTCGCATGTAATTTGTCATAAGCATCAGTATACTTCTCCCAATCTGGTTTAATTCTAGGAATTCACTACAAAATTGTAAAAACATTGTGTAATGACCATGAGTCTAACATCCCCTATGGACTTTACATATGCATGACCTGTACAGGGTCGAGAGAGAGGTCCGTAAGCTTTGTACAACGTGGGCCACGCCTCTTAGTAGTCTTACATACAACATGGGCCATGCCTCTTAGTAGTCTTACGCATGAATATGCATCATCCGTGTTTTAAGAAGTTTCCAAACATCTAGGATACCCATGCTCATGCTCCACAAAACGAGTCTCAGTCTATGTCTTGAACTTTGAAAGCCCCAAAGTACGTAGCATCTTGATCCGGATCCAGCAGGGAAGGGTTGGACACCTGAATGCTAATTTCTTCACCAGCTCGGAGCTTGAAAAATCCTCCAACATTTATAGAATAAAAGTGGAATTCAGAATTTCCTGACCAGTTTTTCGTGCTCCCTCCTTTCATCAGGTTATGAGAACCTGGAATTTTGATGCTGGTTTTAACAACATATACCATCAGCTGAAGATAGTCTGTAGGTACCGTTCCCGATGTCTCGTGATGCCGAAAGCAAATGTTGGCATACAGGTAATAGAAGCCATCTTGGTTGACCCTTAGTTTTCCGTTGATTAATGTCATGTTAGAGATCTTGGCCCAGCCTCGATCGTGGTACCAAGAAGACAGAGTGACTTTATGGGAACCTAGAGAGAAAAAGGCACAGGATTTAGAATCCACCTCTTGGATGAGAAAATTTCCTCATTACTTCCATAGGCTGGCTGGGTGGCATTAAACACTAACAACAGTCCTCATTCCAACACAGTAACTTACCTTGATACTCATTTCCCATATGGGCCTGGGTGCGTTCAGATGTACTTAGTGCTTTCTGTCAGGCACTCTAAAGATCCTTTATCCTGCCCTTAAGGAAGCCATAGGACACAAGTGATAGGGGAACATGGTCCGGAGAAGAAGCAAAGCTTGGAGGAAATATATAGAATTGCTATGAGGAGAGAGAGAGAGAGAGAGAGAGAGAGAGAGAGAGAGAGAGAGAGAGAGA
>NW_021620757.1:614941-620319 GCF_004785775.1 Grammomys surdaster
AGAGAGAGAGAGAGAGAGAGAGAGAGAGAGAGAGAGAGAGAGAGAGAATTATTCCCACAGGAAAGGATCAAAACTCACTCCATGGAGGTGCTGCCAAGCATAAGCATGAGAAGATCAAGCCCCATGGACAAGAGCAGTTCATTCCAAGTTGAAAAGGGGAAATTAGCCAGAATCAGTTCAGCTAGGAAAGAAACCAACTTGTGTAGGAAGAGAATTTCCATTCTTCATATAGTCAACCTTTATTTAGTTTGTAGAGAGAGGTGTGTAAAGGAATATGAGAATCTGGGTCACAGAAGCTCTGTGGAGGTCAACTTCCACCTGCATCACTATCTAGTATGTCCACCTTAGCCTGAGTCACACAACTCAGTGGCTATCCCCATAGAAGCTTCAGGCTATCCCCAGAGAAGCCCCCTGAGCTCCTCAGCTTACCCCAGCTCCTCAACGTCATGCAATTGCATTCACACATTGTAAAGTCACTCCCAAGTCCCAAGTTCTCCTACAACCCTTTCTGGTCCATGAAATGAAAGGACCAGGGACTGCCGTGCTACAGCTTTTGGAGAAGTCCAAGTTCTACAGAACATTCTAAGTCAGCTGTGTACCCAATGGTTTTCACAGCCCAGGTCCTTGATGTGTATTACTGTGTCTTTAAAATATTGGTGATACCTCTATAATAAATCAAACTATTCCATATGTATACTAATACAGACGCTTATTATTCTACTGGCAAAAGTGATAACTGACAGGGTGCAAGTTTACAGAATTATGGAAAAGTCCAAAACCACATCATTCCTCCAGGGATTTTATGAAGAGTTATATCAAACTAACATTGCCTTCTCTCTGGTGTCAGCAAGACAAAACACAGCCAGGTCTCAGACCATGGGAGCAGGGGATAACTTGTTTCAGCAGCATAAAAAAATGTTGGGTGCCATGTTGTCTTCAACTTGTTAGTCTTGAGATAGTAAATGGGAGAAGTCAGGGAGACCAAGAGAAGACAAGGATTACAAGTTCTTGCTCATGTATGGAAACTGGGAGACACTCACACACACCCCAACCATTCCAGAAGAGGGGGCAGTATTTGGGATTGAGTGTGATGGAAAGTAAATAAGATCAAAAGACATGATACACCTGAACAAACATGCCATTATGAAACCTATTGCTTTAGACAGCAATATACATAAATAATTTTATAAGAAAACAAAAATAAGCCCAGAGACTGACACTGAAGCTACCACCTCATGAACTAGATTCCAAGTCACAAAAGTTGACAACTCTCTGGTTTGGTGGACCCAAGGAGATCCTTGTATTAATAACAGCAGCAGCAGCAACAGCAACAGCAACAGCAATAATAATACCACCTACACTATGGTTTATGGGAAGGAATACTACCTTCCCACCATGGCCTGGTCCTAGGAAGACTTGAACATCTGTATCCTTCTTAGAGAGTCAGATGATGAACCAGAGAATGGTCTATGGTCTCTTGGATCTGGTGATCTGAGGACTTCCAAATCAAGCTACAGCAGAAACTGGACAGGTAACAGAAAAAGTGGGAGTGGGGAGATGAGGTAGTAGTCAATCTACAGTGGGACAACCCATCTTTAAATGACGAAGAAAACAATAGTTCCGGTTCCCAAAGAGGACAGGTGTGTTCTCAGACTTTGCAGCAGAGCTGCTACAGTCACCAGCCTCCAGGCACTGGACAGCAATTGTCCTTCTTTTCTATTGTAGATCTTATCCCAGCTCTCCCTGGAGTCAAATGTTCTGAATACAAACATCACCCTAGGGTCCTAAGTGAATCAACATGAGACTATAAAAGCTTGCTTACTACATCATCATAAGTACTGACAGTGTCGCTCCTCCAACCTGGTAGATAGCCACCTAAGGAACCCATGGGCAAACTTCACGAAATTCAAGATATTCCCATCTCAAGTTATCCCATTTTGCCCAGCTTTTTTCTGTAATGTGTTCCATTCAATTGCTATTTACCTATCTCTTAATAGAGACAAATTAAATCACTAATGTGAAGTCCCTTCTTTCTATGGGATTGGCTAACTCATGTTGGAGTGAGATAGCCAAGGAAGGCAAAAAAAGTAATACACAATCGTGGGTAGGAAGGCAGGAACCCTGATCTAGTGCTACTCCCGAAGGTCAGTGAGTCCAGTGGAAGCTGCTATGCTATACTATGTCTCTCCGCTTTCCTCCATACCTGTTCTGAACCCTTATTCATCCTGGAGTTCTGACGGGAGACACCCACTCTCCTCATAATGCAGAAGAACTCAATCCGACCATAATGAAGACTTTTCCTAAGTAGTGGGCCCTCAGGATGCTTACCACTGACAGTAAGGAAAGTGAGCATATAAAACACGGCCTGTCCATGGCTACTGTCAGGTGCTGTCAAGGACAGGGTCAGCATTAGTGACAAGGAGCTGCCAAACAAAAGCCAAAGAGACTCCGAGGCTCAGCAGAGCTGAGCTTGGTGAGAAGGCAGAAGAGTTAGAGAACTGGGAAGCTTTGGGTCCAAAATGGGTTGAAGAGGGGGAGCATGTCGTCGGTGAGAGAAACACTATCGGAGCAGTGGGGCGTTCACGAAGCCCACAGGAGAAAGGCTGGAAAGTTAGACAGTGAATAAAAGGACTCACCAAAGATAACAGTCGGCGGAAAAATGAGGACACGCAAGGGCGGAGGGCCGCCCTGGCTGCCAGGATTGCTACTGCTAATGAGACATGCTGAGGGCCTCTTAGCCCGGCCTGGCTGACCTCCCCAGCTCTCTGCTGGGCTCCCAGCTGCTACATGTTGGAAAGGGACTTCAGCAAACATTTAGCCTGCAACAGCTCCCAAAGAAAAACTGCATATTCTGACCCTACCTCCAAGTACTTCCTAGTGCGTTTTACTCCAAACATTCTGAAACTGCGTAAGGTAACAACCCACCTACGACCGGTTCTGTCTCCTCATGTGTGCAAAAATGTATAACAGTGCTCCAAAATAAAAATAGCTAGTCAAAGCCAGCTTCCTCTGAATCATTCAGTACTGGCCAGCAATGAGAGAACAAGGGGTGAGAGGGGCTGTTGGCCCAATCAGAACAACTAACTCTATTTTCTTAAAACAGAAGCATAGGGTGGCTCGTTTCCCTGAATCCTGAACCAAATAGCTGTCGGAAGAGAACCAGGAGTTTTGCCTGGATTTTGGCACCGATTGGATTCTAGGTGCCTGCAGAGGGAGCCTTATAACTAAAACATGCTTGCTGTTGCCAAGCTGACTTTGGCACACACTCTCAGGCAATATTTATCCTATGCCATTTAAAGTGAACTGAAAAGATAAATGCAGGGTACAGCCACAGCACACGCAGCCCGCACACTGGTATTAATTGGATTGCCTTTGTGAACATGCAAACTAGCTTTCCCACTCAGAGAAAATTAGTGAAGCCCGGTGACCAGGAACACCCAGACAGAAAACCTGTTTATGGAAGTGACTATGTATAGGATCAGAGCAGGCAGCTGAGAGTATCTCCTGGCAGCTCAAGAGTTGATTTCGTTCCTTTTGTATCTTCAATCAGAAAAAAAAAATCTCTCTGTGGCCTATGCTACAACAGTGGCTCAAAACTATCTATTAAAAGATAGATTTTTGCTATTTAAAAGACTCAAAAAGATTAGGCTCAAAAAAAGAATAAAATCCTGCCTTAAGCCATTTGTAAAACAAAGTGGAATTCATATAATGATGTAATTAAGTTCAAATAATAATTCTAAATCACATCTACTGGATGTACTATGCCCCCTTCCCAGCTGAAAATATAGTATGTTTAGCCGCCCTACAAGGTGGACAGCACTTTCATGGTTGTCATAGCTGAGGCTTCATACAAGGTCACACAAGCAGACATTAGAGCCCTGTCACTGGATTCCAAACTAATCTACTCCATGCAAAAATAATGTGACCCTTGGAGTACTCCCTTATGACAAAGCCAACCTAGCACAAGTACCCTGCAGCCTGCTGCTAGGATAACACACAGCACTGATCTGGGAATTAAATAGAAAGGGATGTCAGCTTCTACTTCTGCTACCACGGAGACCTCAAGCAAACGGTAAGCTGTATGAAGCACTGTGGTACTGTCTGAACAATCTGAACAATAACTGCTACCTTGCAGTGAGGGTGAGAGGTAGTGAACACACAGAGAAATACCTCAGCCACTGGAGGTGTGCGGCCTGCAGGACACAGCATTGCTGACACGATGCTCAGTTATCACACTCCCATGATGCCCCCTGTAATCCTTGTCAGCTTTACCTAGCTCGTGGCGAGTAGCCAGTGTGACTTTGTGATGACTACCCAGCGCAATGAGGTAACTACGGGCACACAGCTCTGGGTCCTCATCTTCAAAAGTATCGAAGTCTCTGGTCTAATAAAGTAAATATTTACCAGAGAGTGGGAAGATAAACATAGGAAAAGGAGATAGAATGTCTCAGCTTCTGGAGGAGTGCTGTCACCTGCTAGCCCCCACACAGCCTTACTAGATGGGAAAAATCTCTGACTTCCTGAATGCAGTCATCCACCAAGGAAGTAGGCAGTGGGGATCCGTTTGATATCAAACTAGTCTATTTCAGAGTGAAAACAGATGGGCACTGCGAGCAATTATTCATGTTCTCAACCGGAAGGTGCTCAAACACCCACTTCCGTCCCTGAGAATGAATACAGACATGATATGACATGATTGGCAAGGTAGGACTCAACTGAAGGGTTTGCCTTGGTTTAGAAGGTTTGAGTAGGTCCATGGGCTGATGAATGAAAACTTGAAAAATGCTTTCAGGCTGGTGTAAACAGAACTTACCCGATGGGATGTTGGCGGCATTGATGGTGAGGTGTGCAAACGGCTGAGACTCAGGCTTGCCCCGCTGGGCCACATCCAACCATGAGCCTTCCATCATAGCTGGGGATGACAGAACCAGGTGAGCTTAAAGACTACTTCCCATACAGGACTTCAAACACTTGTTCAAACTCATAATTACCTGGAACTCCCGAGAAACGCTGTGGCCCCACAATATGCTGTAATTCCTGAAATAGAGGAGAGTTTTATTCATAAACTCATTCTTTCTGTAAAGCAGTAAAATAAATAAATAAATAAATAAATAAATAAACAAATAAATAAGTAGGACTACCAGATGCAAAATCAGTTAGGATGCTTTAAAATGAAGCCAGAAGCTCAGAGGCAGCAAAGTTCCTGGATCTCACATTCCTAGCATTTGAGCTCCCAAAATGCTTAAAAATCCAACATACACACACAGACACACACACACAGACACACACAGACACACACACACAGACACACACACAGACACACACACAGAGACACACACACAGACACACACACACAGACACACACACAGACACACACA
>NW_021620757.1:620329-636851 GCF_004785775.1 Grammomys surdaster
ACACACACACAGACACACACACACAGACACACACACAGACACACACACAGACACACACACACAGACACACACACAGACACACACACAGACACACACCCCCACCCCCACCACCGAACAAAACCTTTGAGGCAATAAAAGGAAACAAAGTTAAATTACAAAACAAGACAACTGAACATAATTAATATGTAACACGTACGCAGATGGAAATGACGTGTGTACAAAATGTATTATTCTCCTCAGTCTTCAGTTAGCCTCTTTCTATGGATTTAGTAGTGAATTCCTATTATAACTCAGAGACTCAGCCCCCGGGAAAGAGAATGATACCTGGCTCCTGGTAGTTAATTTTTTTTTTAAAGTCAGTGTGTTTAAAATACTATATGAAAGTCTAAAAGCTTTTAGAATGCCAACCATTAACTTAAAATACTGCTGAAAACAAGTCTAGATGCACAGGCCAGGCAAAGAATGAGCATAAGCAGGTAGGAGTAGGTGACTGCATATTTACCCTGAGCTCCCAAAATGACGTCTCTACCAAGTCATGCCCACCCAGTTCAGACGTTAGCTAACATAAAATGCCCCATAAGGCAGAGCCAGTTGAAACTCTAGCTTTTGCCTTGGTTCATATCATGGCTTCAAGAGCAGAGCAGCCAGGATGGTTAGATGAGATAATAGAGGTATACACCCGGCTGAGTCCCTAGTGAACCCAGATACCTGGAGCCACCAACACAAGAAGGGGTCCCAGTTCCCGCTTAATAAGATAAGCACTCCCGCCGACTGTCACTACCCCACCATGTCTAAAGAATAGACCACATAACGAGAGCTTTCCCTATCTAGACAGTAAGGCTTTCAGCCTTATAGTGGGACCAATAAATGAGTAGGTGAAGTGACAAGAATTCAGTTCTCGTCAATGAGAACTAAGATTTTATTCTTCTTCATTCTCTCTGCCTTCAGACACCCCTAAGGGAGATAAGAATCTATTCTGTTTTTTATAACTCTTAGAGACATCATAGAGGTCACATAAGGTCAGCCTCTGCCCTGGCCTACACCTGGGTCCCTTACAGCTTGAAGCCCACTGTAGGGAATTTTAAGCAGATGGTGTCCTCTTGTGTTGGACAACGCAACGGCTCTTAGTTGGCTTCCTTTCCCTCCCCACCCCTGCTGACCTCTGGTTCACAGGTCTCTTCTTGGGATTCTCAATGGTGTCCCAATTTCTGGAATTTCCTGGTTTTGAATTTTGCTCAATAAACACACACACACACACACACACACACACACACACACAGTGACTCTCAAGACTGAGGGTGATGCAAGCTGACCTCCAGGAGGGCAGACAGGTGCCAACAGCAAGACCAGGTAGTCTGAGATCCAGGAGGCCCGGCCTGGAGTCTCTGACTTGAATCTCTAACACACTAGTAGCTGCTGCTGCATTCTCAGCTGAGATCCACAAATCCCCTTTGCAAGGATTTCTACATGGGCAAATGAGGAAATTATCTTAAAGCTTGAGACCCAGACCAAAGCAGCAGGCTGAAGCCCCTGATTAATGGGCAGGGGCGTTTTTTTTTTTCTCCCTCTCCACCGGGAACTTTCCTTGCCCATTTAATCAGTGGCTTCTGGGTCAGAGCTGCCACAGACCCATTTAGTTACAAGAAAATTCAATAAATAGCACCTCTCAGAAGCACTTTCAATGCCTGCTGTCAGGGGAAGAAAGGGTTCATGTCCCGGGATGAATTAGAGCTCTAGTTAGAGACCCAGGAGGTAACGCTTTTGTGTTATTTCTCTAGAGTACCCAAGAACTGCAATTCCTCTCAGACATTCAGAAAGGAAGTTTCAATACCAAAAAGGGATCTTATGATGAATCTGTGACCTCAGGTCACACACACACAATGCTTTAACATGTGTATCTCCACCCCAATCTTTTGAACCTCAAAGTAATTGCTATTTATGAGCAATCATAAACATATCATTCTACTAAGTCTGTATTTTTAAATTGTCTTTGGATTTTGAGACGACTAAAAAATAATCTTAGCCGAAGGATAGCTCAGTTGGCATAGTGCAACCAAGAAGATCTGAGTTAGATCCTTAGAACCAGTGGGAATTGGTTTGTTTGCTTGATTTTTAAAAAAGAACCAAGAATACTAGACATTGGTGCACCCTTGTAAACCTCATCACTCAGTAGGTAACCCCAGCTCTCAGTGGGTAACCTCAGCACTCAGTGGGTAACCTCAGCACTCAGTGGGTAACCCCAGCACTCAGTGGGTAACCTCAGCACTCAGTGGGTAACCCCAGCACTCAGTGGGTCATCTCAGCATTCAGTAGGTAACCCCAGCACTCAGTGGATAACCCCAGCACTCAGTGAGTAACCCCAATACTCAGCGGGTCATCCCATCTCTCAGTAGGTAACCCCAGCACTCAGTAGGTCATCTCAGCACTCAGTGGGTCATCATAGAACACAGTAGGTAACCTCAGCACTTAGTAGGTAGCCCCAGCACTCAGTGGGTAACCCCAGCACTCAGTGGGTTATTCCATCTCTCAGTAGGCAACCCCAGCACTCAGTAGGTCATTCCATCACTCAGTGTGTCATCCTAGCACACAGTAGATAACCTCAGCACTTAGTAAGTAGCTCCAGCACTCAGTGGGTAACCCCAGCACTCAATAGGTCATCTTAGCACTCAGCAGGTAACCTCAGCACTCACAAGCTCATATTTGGAACTCTCTGGACTGCCAATCTAGGCTAATCATCATTCTTCAAGAGAGACCCTGTCCTAATAAACCAATGTGGTGGCTTCTGAAGAACTATACCCCAAAATGACCTCTGGCTTCCACACATGTGCGCATGCACGGTTATACAACTGCTCTCTTTCACATGCACTTGCACACGCACTTACAAATTTCTTGTAAGTAGAACTTGATGCATCCCACTGGGAAACACAGCTGCAATTTAGAGGAAACTTTGGGGTTGCCCTGGTCCAATTCACAGCCACTGGTCTCTATTTGCCTTATTATTTTCAAAAGACGCTGCAAGGTGGATTCTTATATGCAGCAGGCATTGAGAAACGTGACTGCTAACTGAGTGTTTCCGTGAGTCGTTGTTTGGAAGCACCTGGGTCCACTCAAAGGTATAATCTCACAGTGACATTTCTATCCCACAGACTGAAACATAATAACTCCTTATGTTTTCAGCCAACCAAGTTTTCCGTTGTAGTATCATTCAGAATTATAGAAGAAACATATAATAAATATCCCAGATACCTGGACAGTTCGTAGAGTGTGGAACTGAGCAAAGAGCCTCCTCCCTCCCTCCCACCCTCCCTTGCCTAGACCCACTATCAAGTTTTGTTCAAGAGAACCTAATTTTCTACCTGACTCCCTGCCTTAGAAGATCAACAATCTGCCTTCCCAGAACACCGCTACCTGTAACACACATGCACACGCACACACACGCATGCACACACACACATACACACACGCATGCACACACACATGCACGCTCTCACACACATACACACACACACACATGCATGCTCTCACACACATACACACACACACACACACACACACGCATACACACACAGGCACACTCACACACGCACATGCGCACATACACCTTGATTTGTATAAACCGCCCCGGATAACAAGAATCTTGAACCTTATGGGAGTTAATAAGAAACACCATGAATAAATGAACTAATTTGTGGTCAAAATGTAACAAGTAGTCTTTTCAAAAAGATGTATTCATTTTTAGGTAAGCATAATTGAGGCACAAACTATAATAGCTTTCTTTAACAGAACAAGGAAAAGGAACAAAACAGAAGGAAAAGAGAAAAGTGAATAAAGTAGGCACCCCCCCCCAAAACAAATGCAGCCAAGTCAAGGATAAAAGAAATGTTCGGATACAGTGCCACCTAGTGGACATTGCTCCAAATTGACGCCCTCTGGACTGCCAATGGGTTTTCCAATCGGAAATGGGGAAGTTTCAGTACTGAGTGCTGTATCTGTCAAAGAAGATTACATTAAATTTTCATCTTTGCTGTCAGAGTACAACTGCAGAGACACGAAAACAACTGATTTGATTTTTTTCCTAATTTCAACTGTAGCTCAACTCATAGGAAAAAATGTTGGGATTTCACAATCTCTTCTCCTCCCTAGGGAACACAGCATACAAAACATCAATTGTGTAACTATGGTCTTGACTACGGCCTTTATGCGACTTTTCTTAAACAGGACATCCATAAAGTGCAGTTCCCAGGAGTGTCATAGGGAAAGCATCCAGACTACTAGGACCCAGCTCACAGCTCTCTTCAGACCCCTGCATGGCCTATTTGCCTATTTGATTTAGGAGTTGTTTTGTTGTTGTTGTTTGTTTGTATGTTTTTGCCAAACCCAGGAAACAGCTGCTCATCTTGAGAAGTTGATCCCACTTATGGGAGGCCACACTGGTAAGAATAAATACAAATTCTGAGTCGCACTTTAAAGTCCTTGGCTGGCTATAGGGACTGCAACACTTCCATCGAATTTCCAAGCCACCTTTACAGACTGCTAAATAACTGCTAGAAACGAGATCCTGAGCATATATGATTAATGTTTGTTTGACTGCAATCTGGATACCGTCCTTCTAAATAATAAAAACATGTCTCAGCTGCCTAGGTTTCATGTGAAAGGTCAAGTTGCAGGAGTTTGGGTTTTTCAGTCTGAAATCCCACTTGGGCTGTGATATGAATCATGTGATCCATTGGTACCTGTCAATCAGATCACCGGAGAAGCAATTTGTACAGCCAGATGCTCCCGACATCAGCACCAGCCAGTAGCAAGGGTCTCAGGTGGCTGCCTCCCTCTGCAGTACCACAGCAGCTGCAGGGACATCTGGCTGGCTGAACAAGGATTTAACACCCCGCTTGCCAGATATAATACAGGGTTCATACACTTGTTAACATATGTAATGCATTCATTTTAACATCTTAATGATACCCTTCCTGTAATTCTTCTCCAACCTAGTTACAAGAACAGTGCATTCATCAGCCAGTTAGCACATGAATGCCACACTCCGGGCTGTTTCGGAAAATAAATGGCCCATTTCCCATTCCTGCAGAGAAGTCCTGTAAGTAGAAGTTACTTCTACTTGGTAAAGAACTCAGAGATCTCCTCCTCCTGGGCCCAGGCCACAGCTTCAAGCTCCTATCACTCCTCAGAAAGAAAACTGCCTCTTCCAGTTCCTCTCAGTCTTAGTGCCACAGACTAATGTGCACATGGTGGCTGCAAAGAGCATCTTAAATGCAAGGGGAGCTTATCCCTCCTCTTCTTGAAATCACTTGATGACTTCAGGAACAAGTACAGTCCTAAGGTTTATAAAACCCCTCATGACTGGGCCTCTGTGAGAGAGAGATAGAGAGAGAGATAGAGATAGAGAGAGAAAGAAAGAGAGAGAGAGAGAGAGAGAGAGAGAGAGAGAGAGAGAGAGAGAGAGAGAGATTTGATGAAAGCATCTTCTGTTATTCATAAACTTTTTCCACCCAGGCCTATTTATGCCAGTGAGATAACTCAAGGGATGGGAGCTGGTTGCCAGAGCAACCAAGTACATGATTAGGAGATTGGAGTTTTGCAAGGTATTCCATTGTCCTTCCACATCTTAAGACTTAGAAACTGTTTTGGTAGAGAACTAGAACACTGGCTACCTGAAGTCTTTGGGTGTAGAGAAAACAGTAGATGTTCACTGAGCTGACTGCCTGGCTTCATAGTTCCTCCTCCTCTGCCGGCTGCCTCCTCCCTCAAGGATGCTGGCAGCACTATGTCTAGGCCCTGTAGGCCCTGTAGAGCTGCTTCTTTCTGATGGTCCCAGGTGCCAGAACCTGGCTTCCTATTCATGGATACCTTTGATACCTGCTGCTCCTTCTGTTAAGCCTGAGACTCTCTAGGAGAAAAGACCAAATCCACAGTTGTCCAATTACAGCAAGCAGAGGTTTGGGGTGCACCCTGAACTGGCCATCCTGCTGCCTCACCCTAAGTCAGGATTTGAGAGAGCAGCCCCTGCTGGCCTCCCGAAGTTCCTTGTTTTAGAAGAGCTAAGGTGTTCACAGGGGTGAGAGCTGGCTGTTATACATTGTTAGAAAGAAAGAACAATAGGGACAGAACAAGGGTAAAGTATACATCACACAAGCGAGGTTGCAAGCAGTTTACATCAGGTACATGGTTCCAGACCCTGGGTCAAGGGACAGAGGTGCATATCTTACATATCAAAGCAGACCTGGCCTCAGCCTCCAGGTTCTCCTAGCATCCTTCAGTCCCTAGCTAGCATACATACTCTGTCCCCAACTGTGAACTTTCCAGCCCAGGGGCAGGGCTGCCCTTCCCCTAGAGGCTCCTCCTTATATAATCCAGACATTTTGGTCTCCTCTCTCTCTCCTACTTTCTCTTCTTCTTTCTGTGCATGCACACTTTCTCTCTTTATCTGCCCCCCTCCTCTCTTTCTTTTCCGATGGCAACTCCTCTAGTCTCCTTCCCAGGGGCCAGAGAACTCACCCAAGAGCAGCTTGCCCAATACACCTGCCTTTAATATAATCTAATCTGGCTTAAACTGGCTCATTTCAGCAACGGAGAAATAACTTAACAACACAAACTTATTCCTAATTATAAATAGAAACCTGAATTTGCAAGGACGTAACATGAGACAAACAGGAACTCAATTTTAACTGTTTAAATGCAAACAGAACCCTTAGCCCTTGGGTCCCCCCCTCCGCCATTAACTTGCAAGGTTATCCTTCCTGTTTTGGTCTTGCACTTAGCCTGAATCCCCTAGTGGCTCCTGCAGGGATCTTCGGGTGCAAAGGTTTTTTACCTCCAAGAACTGAAAGAGCAGCCACCACCTTGCCATACAACCCCTGCCAGAGCAGGACTTAGAATCCTTATCTCAGCTTCCCCTGCCCCAGAGAGAGACATGATTATTTGTCCATATGATGGCTCAGGTCCCTAGGGGGAGTCATTGAGTCCCCAAAGCTAAGACCTTCAGAGCTACCTCCTGTCTGAGCAGGTACATAATGGGAGACGCCCCTCACCCCAGCTTCCTCAGGCAGAGTCCTCAGCCCTGGGAAAGCTCTCAGAATGGACACCACTCCTCAGCATCCCCAGGAGGAATGGAAGTCCAAAGGGAGATCCAGCCACTCAGCAAAAAGAGGAGTGGGAGAAGGCAGAAGGGGTTTCTAACCCCACTGCTCCTGAGAGTCCGACCTCCTCCTGCTCACTGAGAAACTCTCATGGAAGTCTTTGAGAGCTCCTGGTGAAGAACTTGGCCATCATGGCCACACAGGTACCATTTCTTCCAGGAGTGAGGGGAAGAGACGTTCTACAACTGCTAATGTACTTTCCACACCAAGAGCCCAAGGAACTACGTTCCTTGTTTTCATAAAGAAGAGCGATGCTTCTCCTGGAAGGGCAATGGGTATTCTGGGAATAGAAAATTAGTTTTTATTGTTTAACCTTCATGGTTTAAATGAGGAAGCTTCTGCTGTGGCTAAAGGTCTCCTTGGGCTTTGATTTAAAAAATGCCTTATGACAGCAGTATTAGTCTTCATAAAAGCCCAACTTTAAAGTGGCTTCTATTATGCTACTCAGTTTTTTAAAGGGGGGTATGCAGGGGCTCAATGGAGGGGTGAGGTGTTCCTCTGCTTTGCTCTGCCCACAGCAACAAGAGAAGCCAGCCTTACATTAGCTGTGCTTTCTACATCACTAAACCCCGCCTCCTCAAAAAAAGATGGCTTCCGCAGTCTCCCAGCCCTTTCTTGATACCCTAGGGATCGGAATCACAGGGCAGCCAAGATGTCAGACCAGCCACTGCAGACACTGAGATGACAAGGGAAAGATGCAGACCGCCAGAGAAAAGCCCCTATCAGGCTCATGGCCACAGAGAGAAAGCTGCCCTCTGGAAACAGAATATACTCGAGACCTATAGCCCTAACAAATCCTGAGTGTACAACATGGTTTGCTTCTGACAAGTGACTAGCCACACGTGCTGACTAGTTCTATGTCAACTTGACACAGGCTAAAGTCATCTGAGAGATGGGAACCTCAATTGAGAAAAGGCCTCCATAAGATCAAGGTGTAGGCAAGCCTGTAGGGGATTTTCTTAATTAGTGACCGATGGAGGAAGGCCCAGCCCAGTGTGGGTGGTGCCATTCCTGGGCTGGTGGTCCTGGGTTCTACAAGAACCCAAGAAGGCAGGCTGAGAAAGCCAGGAGGAGCAAACCAGTAAGCAGTAGTCTGCTGTGTTCTCTGTGTCAGCTCCCACCTCGTGTTCTGCTGTGTTCTCTGTATCAGCTCCCACCTCAAGAGTCTTGCTCTGTTTGATTTCCTGCCCTGAGCCCCTTCAATGATGAACACTGATATGTAAGCCAAATAAACCCTGACAAGATACAACATGACACATAATTTAGAATGGATATGGGTTATTCACTCACTTAACTTTGTGCTTTAAGTTGTATTACTACATGCCTGCCACTGGGGACATAAATGAAAGTCTTCTCAGGTGGATGCTTCTAACTCTGTTTCTTTCAAGGTGCCCATTCAGAATCTTTTCTTCCTTCCTGGGGTACTCACAGCACAGATCAAAACTCACCTCTGACATCACATACTGGTTAGTTCTGTATTGCAACCTTCCTGGCCCTGCCTTCTTCCCTGTGGCTCTCCTGAGATTGACATGATATACACTGTCAACAGTCTTTCCTTGAATGAATGACAGTGATGGCATTGTGGTTTAAATAAGAATGTCCCCCGCAGTCTCCTGTATTTGAACACTTGGTGGCACTGTTTGTGGAGGTCTAGAAGGAACAACCTTGCTGGAGGAAGTACTGCACTGGAGATGGGCTTTGAGGGTTCAAAGCCTCCTGCCATTCCCAATATGTGTGTTCATCCCTTCCCGTGTGTGTGTGTGTGTGTGTGTGTGTGTGTGTGTGTGTGTGCACATGCCTGTATGTCTTACTTATGTACATGCTACCATGTCTGCTGCATGCTGCTAAGCTTCCCTGCCGTAAGTCAGCCAGCCCATCATGAATGTCTTCCTCTCAGGATCCGTAAGCCCAAACAAACCCCGTCTTCTGTTAGCTGCCTTGATCATGATGTTTTATCGCAGCAATAGAAAAGTTACTGCAAAGCTTTGGCTCTGTAGGAAATCTCTGTGGATCTTACTTCAGATTTCCCATAAAGATAGCTTTTACACACACTAAGTATGATTGAGGTTGATTGCAATTCCCAAAACTATGATGGCAAAGGGAGATGGAATCCTACTGGAAAACCACTACATGACTAACACATCTCGATTTGAGAATACCAGTGACCCAAACTCAAGTTTCCTTCTGGGTTTATGAGAAACTCTCTTAGGATACATATTCTTGAACACAAAGGCAAAGAGACAGTAAACGGAATTTAAACTTCTCCCTTGATCTTTCTTTTGTAACTAAGAAGCCTATGAGAAATTTCATCCACATAACGACTCCAAAGTCTCCAGGCAGATATAACCTGTTTAAATTGCCCAGTGATTTCTAATTTACTTCAATTGAAATTTGAGAGGAGGCTTTTTACTTTATTCTATGTATGTATGTATGTATGTATGTATGTATGTATGTATCTATCTATCTATCTATCTATCTATCTATCTATCTATCTACTTGAGACATAGCTCTGACTGTCCTGGAACTCACTATATAGACCAGGCTCCCCTTAGACTCACAGAGATCCACTGCCTCTGCCTCCTGAGTGCTAAGATTAAAGGTGTATATACTAGCCTGACTTGGCTTTTTCCTAATAATCAACATGGAATTCTAAAGAATCAGAGTTCCATGAAGGGGAAAAAAAAGAAAAGAAAAAAGAAAAGAACCACTCAAAATGACTTGGGTAAATGTTTCTCAAACTATGAAATCTAGCTGAAAGCAGCAAGCGGTTGTCAGCATTCATGATCCTTTCTCTTAAATCCACTTTTCAGTCTCCCTCCCATGATGTTTCTAGTTCCCTACGTGTGAACTTTAGAAAATAAAATCCCAACCACCCAAACCTTTCAGGCTTGTGTTAACAGTTGATACACTTTCCCACTTATCCAGAGCTGATGTGTATCAGAAACTGCTGATGGCACTTCTCTCTCTGTCCTTGATGGTTCTAGGCCTCCTCTCTTCCTCAAGCATCAAGGAGGCAAATAGCAGCTCAGCTGGAGGATAGATGTCTAGCCTCCCTTTAAGCAAGCATGGTCTTCTAAGTCCTGCCAGGCAACAGGATTCTTAGTACAGAGGTGTCACTGCCACATATGGCCATCCCTTCTTCTATTACCCTTTCCCTATCTAGACATGACAACACAAGGGGCCTCCCTGGACACAAGGAGGATGGGGACCAGCTGAAGGAGAATCCAGGTCTGGATGGCTCATCTTAGGAGTACAGTATGGGGGGGGGGACAAAAACAAAACAAACAAAACCACCACCACCAATGATAACAATAAAATACCCATTGATAAGATTCTTCCAGTTAAGATGATGTCAAGTAATGGTGACAATTTCATTGCTGATTAAAGCATCAGAAATGTTGGGTTCTCTAGTCTTACTATACTGTGCTCATGTACATTATAAATTCTTACATATACTGACTGTCTCAGAATCAGAATGAGTATTGCTCTGGTAATGATGATTCTTTCTTACCCCACTTCTCCAGTAAGGCCCTAGAGGATCAGAGGTCTGCCAATAGCATAACTTATTGTCATTGGCATCATTAGGGTGGTGGTGTTTGTTGTTTGCTTTTAAGTTCATTTATTTGATGTGTGTGAATCTTTGCCAGCATGAATGTGTGTACCACATGTGTGTAGTGCCCACAGAGGTCAGAAGAGAACATCAGCTGTTACAGATGGTTGGTAGCCAAAATACAAGTGCTGTGGACTGAAGTCAGCACCTGACCAGTACAGATGCAGATACTCACAGCCAACCATCAGACTGAGCCCGAGGATGCCAATGGAAGAGCTAGGGAAAGGACTGAAGGAGCTGAAGGGGATTGCAGCCCCATAAGAAGAACAAGATCAACTAACTGGACTACCCAGAGTTCCATGAGACTAAACCACCAACCATGGCAGGATCTAGGACTCCAGATGCATATGTAGCAGAGGATGGTCGTATCTCACATCAGTGGGAGGGGAGGGAGGCTTGATGCCCCAGCATAGGGAGACACTAGAGGAGTGAGGCAGGAATGGGTCAGGTGAAGGAACACCCTCATAGAGGCAAAGGGGAAGGGGTGAAGAGGGATGGGATCGAGGGATGGTAGAGGGGTAATCAGGAAGGGGGATATCATTTGAAATTTAAATTAATAAAATGACTAATAAAAAAAGAGAGAGAGGAAGATACCTGAAATCATTCCCCAGCCTCTGTACATACAAGCAGGAGCAAGTGTATATAGACAGGTCCATGCAGACACCCACCCACATACACACAATTCACAACTTAAAGTTGAAAAACAAGTGCAGTGGCTGGAGAGATGGTTTAGCAATTCAGAACACTGACTGTTCTTCCAGAGGACCCTGGCTCAATTCCCAGCACCCACACGGCTGCTCATAACTCCACTTCCAGGGGTTCTTGCTCCTTATGGCCTTTGAGGATTCCAGATACACATGTGGTACACAGACATACATGAACGCTAAATACCCATATAGATTAAGTAAGTAAATAAATAAATAAACAAACAAACAAACAAACAAAGCAACCATAAGCCCTTTGCTTCTTCCTATTTCCTTCAAGGTACAGGGTGTCTTCTTGTAGACAGCAAAGAGACACTTAGAGATCTCTATCTTTGATATCACACCTGTAAATTCTTTTACAGGCAAATACCATACAGGTTTTCTACCAAAAGTTCCTAGAGTGAGATCAACAAGCTGGCACACTGAAGGCAGGTGGAGTCACAGCCCCCAGGGCCCAGAATCTTTACTTGACAAATAACAGATGTCTCTCCACTGAGTCCAAACGGACGGTCTAGGGTGAGTGTCCTCCCTGCCACGCATGGCAGTTCTGATTACCGCCTGAACTCACCGCTCTGCCCAAGCCTGGCTGGCTGGGTAGAACCCAGGAAGGCTGCCAAAATTGAAACCAGGCATCACTTTACAAATCAGACACCACATTCATACTAGTGTTTGTTTTATTGTCATAGACTGTTTTGATAGACTTTATAAATTGCGGTTGGTAGAGCTGGACCAGTAGGAGGGTTTTCAGAGTTCTGTGCTAAAGGGGAAATAAAGCCAAGAAAACCCAGCCACAAACAAAAAAATAAAATAAAATAAAAAGGAGGGAAAAACAAGATTACTTGTCTGACCACAATGAGCTGGGTAAACATCACTTTCTGCACGCCTCTAATGTGATATTACACTCATGTCTGGTATGTGTCAAAGTTGCATGGGCTCATCTCTCAATACCGACTGTATCTACACCTGAATTGTTCTCTGGGCTCACTCAGTCTCTCTTAGAACTAAAGTTAAGATGTCAGCCTTCTTCAGAATGCTTACCACACCCTTCCTATTTTTAGCATTGCCAAGACAAATTAGAAATCTGATTACTGTGGCAAATTACGCGGATGTCACATTAACCAATGGTTTTCATCAAAGGTTAATACATTTGGCAAACCGTTCATTTGACTAGGATAAAAGAGTACATTCTTGGGTATAAGGAAAAGGTCTGGCAAGGTGCCTCCGTCCACAGTTGCACCCTATGGATGTTGGTTAACTGTAATGTAAGGTCTGGGTAACATTCATCTCCTTCCTAAAGATCAGGCCTAGGAAGAAATGGAATCTTCCACCTCTAGCACACACTGGCGTATTACAATAATGTGTATATTATACCAATATATATTGGCTTATTGTAATTAGTCACTGGGCTTTTAAAAGGATTTTATAAATTGCTAACTTTTTTAATGTAAACTCCTACAGCATAGCAAAAACAAGTACAAAATTAATTAAATACAGCCCAATTCCTCTTGAGAACCATAATTATCTGTTAATATTAAAAGCTGCCCTCTCTCTCTCTCTCTCTCTCTCTCTCTCTCTCCTCTCCCCCTTCTCTCTCTCCTCCCTCTCTCCCTGTCCCTCTTCCCTCCTTCCCCACCTCTCTTCCTCTCAAAAGGCAGTGTTTCATTATGTAGCTCATGCTAATCTCAAATTCACAATCCCTCTGCCTTAGTTTGGGATTACAGACATGAGCCACACCTGGTAACCTTGTGCTTTTAATACAAGCCATTGATTCTTGTCTGGTCTTGGTCCTAGTTTGCCAGTTTCTGAATCTGAACCCAGAGCCTCACCCTCAATAAATACACATTCCACTACTGAGGTTTACCCCCAGACCAAGAAAGGCCATAACTTTTTAAAAACTGGTAAAATTATTTTTCTCCTAATCCTAGCTGTGTTCACTTATTTAAAATAATTATATACTGTATTAAATTATATATATATATATATATATATATATATATATATATATATATATTACACAGGCAGATAAACAGCTTCCACAAGCAACATGCCTTCTTGTACTTGCTATGATAACATCTACTTTACTGATTCTACGACACTCGGTTTTAGTGAATCATCTCTGAAATTAAGATGCAAGTAGACTCTGTGATAATCACCTTGACATTTTTAGTCTGTATGTTGTCTTGGTGACAAGACACAATGAAGTAAGCTGAAAAGCTGTGATATATTAAATCTAATAAAATACAACAGTAATTCGAAATGTTATATTTACTTTAAAAGTATTACACCTTAGTCTTTCTACCTGTACTGTTAGCTGACATACTTTTAGAACTATGGTATCCCTCTGAAGAGCTAAGCCAAAATGGATTGTACCAGTTATATCTGAACAAATTTAAGGCTTAATAGCTTTGAGAAGGCCAGAGTTTACTCTGAGAGGACGAGGCAACGCAAGGAGTAGCCATCTGGAAGCTGAGAGGGAGAGCGCATGAGGGTTCACAGACAGACACTCACTCGGCACTGAGCACTGGACTCCTACAGAGTTTTTGGTGGAGTCAGTAAGTACATTAGTTCTGGGGCAGCAGAATTCCCAGGAGACTCGGGAAACCCTGACAGGCAAGTATGTTCCTCTCAGCTGTAGCTGTTGACGAGTCTTCTCCATTTCCATCTCTCTTGTTGCCCAGCTCTCACAGAAAATAAGAAAGGAGACACCCAATTTCCACCTCACCCATCACTACATCTCCTGCTCTGGATGCCTCCCTCTCATCACATGTTGGGAATTGTTTCTAATGCTTTGTCTTATTTCGGCTCCCAAAAGCTGCACTTCCAGACCTGCGGGTCCCTGCACTCAGCTGGCTTCAATTGATAACAAAGAACTATTACCAATGGCTGGGCAGGGAGATGGGGCAAGACTTTTAGATTGTCTGGGCAAGGGACCAAGTTGTGGGGGTGGACAGAGAATGGCCATGATGGGGAAGCAGAAAGATGAAACTTAAAGGCCCACCAGCATGTAAGAATCTGGGAATCCCTAGGGGCCACTTCTCTAATAGGGTCTGGGGTAGCAGAGATGAAATACAGATACTAAAAGATGTTACCTCAGGAATGATAGAGGGGAGTGTTTGCAGGTCGTGGAGAGGTTTAGAAGTCCTCAGCCACTGAGCTAGTCAAGGCATAGCAAAAGTAGCTGGTGTGTGTGTGTGTGTGTGTGTGTGTGTGTGTGTCTTTCATTCATGAATCCAGTGAGCTTTTGGGCGGGTGCAGTGTAAGCATGACCCCCCTCCTCCCATAGGAGCCAAAGTGGTTTAATAAATTCACACTACACCACACCTGACAGCAAGAGGCCAATTACACTACCCGGCTCCTTATGGGAGCCCAGGCCACCAGTGTAAGACAGGGGATCCTACAGGAGCCAATGGGCAAAGAGCTACCATAAAATCCTGGGAACCTAGAACATGGTTTTTAGATCAAGGATTCAAACTAACAACATGATCGCCTACTAACTGTAGTCACTCAGCTTCTCCTTCCAGATATGCTATCAAATCCCTCCTCTTAAAAACAAGGAGAGAAATCGGCCACCACCAGCTTTGAAAGAATTCTCCTTAAGACAGCCTCATCAGCTCTTTTACAAATTAGTAAAGGAACAGAGTTAACAGCACTTCAGGAGCCTTAACCTTCAGTTACCGACTTTATGACGTCAGTGTGGACTTACCTTTTGCATGGCCCCTTGAAAGGCTTCTTTAAGTCTCCTGCATGAATCTGGTAGTGCTTCTGTGTCTTCACTCTCCAGAGTCGAGTCCTGCATACCTGGGTTTTTGTGGAGTCTCAGAATTCTATAAAAGCAGTGAGTGCTGTCTTCTGATATTCTGTTAGGATCCATCTAAGGGAGGGAACGGATAGCAAAGGGGTTATGGTTAATGAAGTGTGACTTGATAACAAAAGGGTTGTGCTTAGAGTTTTCAATTCCCCAGTGATTGGTAATTAATAAAATTATCCTCAAGCCAGCCATGGTGGTACACACCTTTAATCCCACCATACAGAAGGCAGAAGCAGGCCAGTCTCTGTGAGTGAGAAGCCAGCCTGGTCTACAAAATGAGTTCTAGGACAGCCAGAGAGGTTATACAAAGAAACATTGTCTTAAAAAAACATACATTTATTTTTTATATTTACACATATATGTGTACACACACACACATATAATTTTATTTTAATATATATTAAAACATCTTTTTGGTGTGCATGTATATGCATACATGTGTGAATGGGTCTGAGCACCTGTACATGCATAAGTGATTCACAGGAGTGTGTCCCACACTCAACTTTAATTTTTTGACATGGGGTATTTCATTGAACATGGAGCTCACCTATTGGCCAGACTGGCAGCCAGCAAGACCTCAGAATCGTCCTGTCTCCATTTCCCATGGCAAGGATTTGAGTAGCAAGAACTTTATCGATGGACCAGTATCCCCTGCACTGGCCACACTGACTTCTAAATCATTTTGATGAGTAGCTGACAATCACCCCCAATACACGATGCCATGGATTCTTAACAACAAAAATGTATGTGTGTAATTTACAGGGAATGAACTTCTCCGTGGACAGAATCACAGATATCATATGTGATCCCAGCAGGCAGGGGAACACTCCTTAAGCTAGATTGGTGGTTCATAGATAAAATCTACTGGAGAAGCCAAAGCAGAAGGATCAGGGTTTGAAGACAGCCTGGGCTACATAGTGATTTCCAGGCCAGCCTTGGCTACAGTGTAAGACCCTGTCTCATAAACAAGAATAAGACACGTGCAACATAGTAGAGGAAACCACATGGAGATAAAACCCACTCGAAGAACCAAAGCATGACGCCTGTATAAATCAGACAAAATTAGCATAATCTTTAGCTACTGTTTCCATTGACTTTCTTCCTTAGTCTATGAGTATTTTGATGAGTGAAAGAAGGGAGTGAGAAACCCATCTGTGCCTCAACAAAACCCGAAGCCACGAGTAATTTCTCTTTCTGATGAGTACTATGTAACTTCTCTTTCTCATGAGTACTATGTAACTTCTCTTTC
>NW_021620757.1:636861-642604 GCF_004785775.1 Grammomys surdaster
ACTATGTAACTTCTCTTTCTGATGAGTACTATGTAACTTCTCTTTCTCATAAGTACTAACCAGTACTCCTCACCTGGATCCTACAAATATGTAAGAGTGACATCTGTCATCATTCTAAGGTGGAGAGGATACTAGTTCAGGCTACATGGGAAAGTGCTAGGAAATGCTAAAATATAAGCATTGTCTTACCCAAACACATCCCCATGAAGTTACTAGCTGAACACCAGATTTTAAGAAGATGTCCCGCCCAGCATCTGTGTGTGCTGTTCTAGAAGCTTGTCTTCTATTTCCCAAGCTCCCTCGAGGTTTTTCAGTGGCTTCTATCACCATAGAAAAGGGAGTGTGATTGTTCTTGTTGGTTTTTGTTTTGTTTTGTTTTGTTTTGTTTTGTTTTGTTTTGTTTTTCAAGACAGGGTTTCTCTGAGTAGCCATTGCTGTCCCAGAACTGGCTTTATATAAACCAGGCTGGCCTTGAACTCAGAGATCCATCTGCTTTTCCCTCCTGAATGCTTGGACTAAAGGCCTGTGCCAACATCACGCAGCTGAATTTGACTTGTCCTCTTCCTTCCAAAAGTCAAAGTATTTCATGAGCACCTAGATATCAGTAGATAAAAACTAGACCAAACACAAAGTTTATAATAACCAAAGCTCAGGCAGAAATAAACTATCTCTTTCCCCGATTTAATTAAAATACTCAGAAAGATGTATGCCGTTATTAACCAATCCTCAGGAACAAACTAAAAGGTACTCTCTCTACACACACATAGACACGTTTTATTATGTTTTATTATTCTAGTCATGCAAATATAAGGACCATCTAAGCCTGGAGAGATGGTTCAGCAGTTAAGAGCACTGACTTCTCTTTCAGTGCCTGGCACCCATATAGCATCGCAAACTGTTCAACTCCAATTCCAGGGAATCTGACACCCTCACACAGACATATGTGCAGACAAAACAACAATGCACATAAATAAAAATAATTTTTAAATGTTTTTATGTTTTCAGACACACACATACACACACAAGTACTTGTTGCCCATAACTCCAGCTCCAAGAGTTCTGACCCCTAGTGTGGTCACATACGCACACAGACACATACACACATATAAATAAAAGATAAACATCAAAGCTCTAAAATATATAAGGATAATCTGCAAGCATAGGTGAGGTGAATGAAACAGACTGACTTGCAATGCTTATTTATTTCCTGTATTTTCTTTACAATAATGAGGACAAATCAGAGAGTGTGAATTTTCGCTGAAGGGCAGCTGTCAATCATAGCTGGGTTCAGACCTCAGAAAAGCTGGATTCGGCAATGGCTTACTACCAGATGAGAGCTGAGCTGAAGAGACCATGTGACATTAAAAAATGCCTAGAGACCCTAGACGAAGTCCATTAAACTTGCATCCTACAAACAAATTAAAGCTATCTCACAGAAGCAGCAGGCTCCAACACTGTCAATATTCAGGGTGCAGCTAATCACCAATATGTGGTCATGGGGAGCTGCATATTAACTGGACCCAAGGTCATGTTCTCTGTTTTGAACTCTGAGCAATAATTCTTTAAAGTGTTAAAGAAATACATATAGCCTTTCTGTTATTAACATGAATGCAAATCCCCTCCACCCCACACCAAGATTCACTAATGATTAGCACAATGCTGTGTCATCTAATAACAGAGCATGATTTGGAACAAATAAAAAAGTGGAATAAAGCATAAAATAAAAATGGCAGTGGCCAGCTCTCATTTGGATCCCTCAGTCAATTTTATCACACGCCTAAGTTAGATTCAATTGTTGGATCTTTCTTCAAATACTTAAAAAAAACATACGTGAGAGTCACCCTTCGCCATAATGTTTAAGACCCCGTCGATTACTGTGAAAAAAGAAATAATGATTACTTGACAAAAATTAACTTTGTCCACTTATTTGTTTTCTTAAGCATCATAAATTAGAAATCTGCTTTGTATCTCTAACTGGATGTGTTTTCTCCTTCAGGTGCCCAGGAAGGAAGGAGGTTTGAGAGGTACAGGGGCAAATGTACAGGTAATCAACAACAGTCTGTGGAGAGGTACAGGGGCAAATGTACAGGTAATCAACAACAGTCTGTGGAGAGGTACAGGGGCAAATGCACAGGTAATCAACAACAGTCTGTGGAGAGGTACAGGGGCAAATGCACAGGTAACCGAGGACAGTCTGTGGAAGGAAAGCAGGACAAGGAATAAGGTTGGTGGGCAAGACTTACAAAGTGTTGAGTGACCAAATGCATGTAGCTCCGGCCCAGCAGCATACTCTGGGGTACAAGGCAGTCTAAATAGAGCATTTCCATGGTTGAAAACCTGTACCATGTTAGCTACTAGACACTTACTTTGCATAATGGTGAATTAGAAATGGGAAAGATGTGTAGGGTGGCAAATCATTTGAAAGATCCTTTCAGTCCATTAAGTATGTCAGGTCCTGTGTTAGATGCTGGGGTTGGGGGAGGGGGAGGGGGAGGGACTGAACAAACAATCTGTCTCTGTCTTCCTGGAAGACATATCAACTTGAATTCCACAAAAGAGCATAGCAAACTGAGTTACGATGAGTCACACCTACACATGAACCTGAAAACACTAAATCTTGAGTTATCTGATTGTAAAGGAAGATTGGGGCTGGGGAAGCATTTGTCTGCCATAGTGGAGGCCCTGAGTTCCATCCCCAGTACCACACACACAAAAACACAGGGGGCTTTGAAAATGCATCTAGCCCTATCAAATGATGTTGTGGCTATGAAATGAATGTGTGTGCGTTCGTGTGTGTGTGTGTGTGTGTGTGTGTGTGTGTGTGTGTGTGAATGTCCTTGAAACCAATCATTCAAAGGGTTAAATGAGGCAGGATGCTTGACATTTGGGCTGCTTCCTTATCAGTTTTTCAAACAAGCTGCCTGCCCACCTCAACATCAGATCTGCAGTAGTGACTGACTGAGGTCCTAGGTGAAAAGCTGCCACAGGCCGCCTTCTGCTATGTGCACAGGGAGAGCGAGTGGGAGCTCTAAAGCAAAACAAAGCTCCAGCTTTCTGAGAAACTCACCTTACCCATTACCCTAAACTTGAAACTTGAGTATAGTCCTCCCTCTCTCTCTCTCTCTCTTTTTCAAACACACACACACATGTTCACCACATACATCATCATATACAAACACATCACACACACCAAACACACACATATACAAGCATACACACAGCACACCACACCAAAACACACACACACACACATACACACACACACACACACACACAACTTTACAAGGCTTTTTTTTTTGTCTTTGGAAACCATAGTATGAATACTATGTAGTAAATACATAGCACAAACCACAGGGCAACCCTTTGGCAGGCCTGGTGGGAAAAAAAGCTATCTACACCAGATCTAGACCTTTTTTTTTTTTTTAAATGTAGACATAGGCAATCTGAAACACCCAGGATGCTTTTGCATTGGTTTTGGTTTTAATTTTGGTTTTGTTTGTCTGTTGGTTTGTTGGTTGGTTGAGTGTTTTGATCCAGATTGGCCTGAAACTTCCAATCGTTCTGCTTCAGAGAATTCATATCACCTCTGTCCTGTTTCTTTAAACTATAATAAATCTGGTTTGCTTTATCTTAAAGTGTAAATGTGTTCTCTGACGGTGGATGATTTCATTCTCATTCAAATGCATTCAGAAATTCCAAATATTTCATCCAGAACTTAAAAACTTAATACAACTTTAAAAGAAAAAATATTCGACATCAATACCTACAGAAGAAGGTTTTCATAATATATAAAAGTGAAAAGGATTATAGATTGAGCCCTTGTGTACCCAAAGCCTATCCTCAACAACTATCCACCAATGGCAAAAATCCTTGCTTCACGCATAAGCCATGATCTCCCAATGCCTACACAGTCATTTTGGAACATTTTCTAAATGTTCCATAACATAGTATGTCATGGCAAGGGATTTTGGATGTATCTCTAAGTGATTGGGATTCCCTTAGATGTTAAATACCACACTCAGTGAGATGCAGTCAGAATATTCAAACATTTTTCCTAATACCACTCTCGTGATGGCGACAACCTTTTAAAAATGTAGTGACAGACCTGGGTTTAGAATAATGACTAAAATTATTTTAAGTAAGTCTCAGGGAGACTCAATCTTTGTAGTGTGACCAGGGACTAGAGGTACAGTCGGTGTACTTGACAGAGTGTTTGCCTGACTCGTTCAGTCCTAAGCACCACACCACATAAATGGGGCATAGTGATGCATGTCTGAACCCCTAGTCTTGAAGGTGTAATATCCTTGGCTACATGACAAATTTGAGTCAGCCTGTGCTACGTGAGACCCTAGCTAGGAAGAAAGAAATGGGGGAAGGGAAGAAGAGATGGGGGGAGGAGGAGGGAAAGAGAGGACAAACACTTGTATCCAGGATTCTGATGGCATTAAATTCTCCAAAGGAAAATAAATCATCTGGCTATCTCATGTGTTTACATTGGGAAAAGGTTGTTTTATATAATTCTTATGCCATCAACTATAGTGTGATGGAAAGTGACCACGCCATTAGGGTGACAGGCATCTCATGCCACCCTACCACCATAGAATTCCCTCAAAAAAATTAAACAAGAACCCAGCTAGTGACTCCTTCCTTCACAGCCATGCCAAGGGTTCCTGGTGAGCTAAGAAAGAGCCCCTAGAACATGCTCACCTCATATGTCTCTTCAAGTTCAATGCTCACGTCACCATCACTGCTGGGAAAAGGTGTTATGACCCTAACTAACAGGTTACAAAAACAAGACACTGGGAACTACTGCATATCTTCAGGCCTAAAGTCTCTTTGCTAAGAATTATAATAGGCTTTCATTGGAAGCATACACTATCCCCTGACACCACACACATAAAGACATGGGGACTGCATATAGAGTGATTCTTAAGTCAGTCACAAAGCATTTAATAGTGGCATGAACTATGCAGGCTCTCCAGACACATCCATTAAAATGCCAGATGGCAGAAGACAACGGATAAGCCACTCTTCATTGATTCCTATGTACCCCAGAGAAGGGTGGGGGTGTTTACTCACATTCATACGGATTTCTGTGATTCATATCGAAAGCAAACCACTCAAACTTTGTCTGAGGAAGAAAATCTCTACAGGTACCAAATGTGATTATGAACACAGAGACACTGGTTTTCAGAAGTACCGGTTTATGGTCTGTCTATTTTTGCATTAGTGGGTAACCACAGCAGTGGTATCAAATGCAAACCATAGATTTGAAGGCTTAACAAAGCCTGTGATCTAACCTACAGTTCGAGACTTTGGCACATGTCAAAAACCTATGCAGCCCAAGCAATGACACATTTTAATGCATCCAGTCTGGTTTAGTAATCACCTTTGATTCTGGAAACAAGCAAAGTCCAAACCCAACTTTCTTTTCCCATAAAAATATGCACAGTCAGCCCCCCACTTCCTCTGAGAAAGAATTCATAGCACCAGACAAGAGTATTTGAATGAATCCAACCAACTGGACTGTAATTTCCAAGAAAACACAAGAGCATAAACCACCAGAAAGCATAATATTACAAATTTACCCCTTCCTCTCTCTGCCATCTCCCCACGCTTCTGAATCTTCAGCACGGTGCTTCCTCCTCTCTTCAAAGGTTGGTTACTGGCTAGATTGTAGTGAGGCTCTACCATCACACACACACACACACACACACACACACACACACACACACACACACAC
>NW_021620757.1:642614-692439 GCF_004785775.1 Grammomys surdaster
CACACACACACACACACACACACACACACACACACACACACACACACGGGCACCTTCCTTCCTCCACCCACCTCATAGGCAGGCACAGTGGGGCTGTCCCTTCACCCTTCAGAACCTGAGTTCCAGAGGAGCAACAGAGCCCCAGCAAGGAGACCGACAGCGGGCCACTCTGGGAATCATCCCTAGTTGTCCCTAAGACTACTGACACCCTCTCTTTGTGGTCCCAGAGTGCAAGGAAAGCAAGGCAGCCACAAGTTAGTTAGTGACATTGGGAAGCTTAGATGCCCAAGTAAAAGTTCTCACTTTCCCTACTTTCCGTAAATGAGTTAAAAGTTGGTTCTTAGCTCCAGGTGAGAAATTCAAGGTAAGGAAAAAGCGCGCGATCACTTGAGGTACAAGAGGGGAGTGGCCAATGCTGTATCTGGGGGGGAAATTCAAACCCATCCTCAGCCAGAACCAGAGGAGCTCAGCTTCTGCACTCTGCGCTGAGGGGAGAAGGCGCAGATGAGCGCGGCTGGTGGCCCCAAGTTCCCTTCCTTGGAGAATCTCTTTCCCTTCCAGAATAAGCGAGATCCTAAGAGCCCAGCCCTAGGGCCAGACTCAGTTTCTCCCGGCAGAGAATCGGGCAGGGAAATCAGCCACTCACCTGCGCTCGGAAGTACAAGAACAGAGCGATGCTGCAGACCACCTGGCCCAGTCCCAGCCCCAGGAGGGCCAGGAACATGGAGCGAGAGGCCGCGGGGGGCGGCGGCGGAGCCGGTGCAGAAGGCGCAGGATGCAGCGGACCCTCATGCGGGGTGCCAGGGCAGCCGCCCATCTCCTCCGAGCCGCGCAGGTACTTGCCGTAGTCTCTGCTGGCCCGGCGCATGGCGCGGCGCCCGAAGTTCGGGCGCCCTGCTCCGCGATCGCTCTCTCCCTTCCTCAGCCTCCCACCGCCGAGCAGACAACCGGCCAGGCGGCCCCCGCCCCGACCGGTTCACAGAGGTTCTGGTAGTGGCTCCCCGGGACGCGAGAGAGATGGCAGGGTACCCCAGACAGCCCTAACTCTTATAAACCTCATGGAGAGGGCTGGCCTCCGGAGCCAATCAGCCTCTAGCAGGGTGCCTCTCTCACTCCCACTTCAGCCCTCCTTCCTTTCCTTCGCCCTCCCCCTCTTCCTCACTCTCACCAACCCGCCTCCTCCCTCCCCATCAGGGCCCTCTGAGGTGGAGGCTGTGGGTTGGGTCCAGTGGTTGGTTCCTGGCCCTCTCTGCTGGCTCCCATCCTTTGCATCTCTGGGCCTCAGTTTCCTCTGTAAGATTTAAAAAGTTAGCTCTAGTGAACTCCGAAGGCCCTTCCTGTAAACCACTCTCAAAATTTTAGATGAGGATCGTGAGGTTTGGCCTCAGTTTTGCCTCCAAATATAGCCTCCGGGGCTTGGGAAGACTTGGGGGAAATTCTAGAACTCCCTCCCAAGTCCTTCTATCTTCATCTTAAAAGTGACTTTAAATGGAGCAGATTTTTAATGAGCCTCCAATACGCCTATAGACTCCTGTAAGATAGGAAAAAAGTAGGAAAAGGGAGGGGTCGGGGAGGCAGGAAGAAAGGGATGGGTAAAGGGGTGCAGAACTGCAAGCAGGCTTCCCAGGGTGGGGACAACCGAACAGCCAGGAGAGAGCTGTTAATTTTCACTGCTTAAGAAATCCTTATGTTGAGGGTCAGTGAGATGGCTCACCGGGTGAAGGTGTTTGCAGCAAATCTTGGGGACCTGAATTTGAGGAAGAATCCTCATCCTCACCCTTGCCCTCATCCTCACCCTCATCCTCATCCTCTAGCACACACACACAGACAGACAGACGGACGGACGGACGGACGGACGGACACACACACACACACACACACACACGGGCAAATAAATATTTTTGTTGTTACTGTTTTGCTGTGATATTTGGTTTTGTTTGTTTATTTGTTTGAAATAAGTTCTCTGTATGTAAACTAGGCTGGCCTGGAGCTTGTTATATGGACCAGGCTGACCTCAGACTCAGAGATCCTCTGGCCTCTGCCTCTGCCCCTGTACCTGCCTCTGTCCCCTCTCTCTGCCTCTCTCTGCTTCTCTGCTCTCTGCCTCTCTCCTCCTGAGCGCTAGGATTAAAGACACGTACCACACAACAAGAAGAAATGTATGCTTTTTAAAATTGATTTTAAAGATTTTTCAATATTTTGAATCAGAATAATGTCTTTTGGGAAGAAATATTAGCTCTTATAAATTCTGGTACATGTTCACAGTATACATGCTCGAAGTATCTGATACAGCTTCAAAGGTGAGGTGCTGTCCCTTATAACACCTATAAACCTTGGGCTGTCTCTAACCTTTTTAAGTGACACTTTTGTTGGGCATTTGTCTCAGCCTAGTTCTTTAATGTAAATGACACTTCCACGGGGGTCATGTGTCACTAGTGACCTGTTTCTGAGATAATGGTGCTTTCTCGCTGTGCTACAATGAGATCCACTGTTCCTCTTATTCCTTTAACGAATCTCTTATCCAGGGACAATTTTGAACACACAGCATCGGTCATTCAGAAAGTATTGATTCACTAGGCTCCACAGAGCTTCCAGTGCTGACCCATGGCATGTCTCAATAGCAAGAGTCTAAATTGTCTATGCCACTTTTTATTTAATCATGAAAATCTTTAGTATTTGGATAAGTACATCATTGTGGCAGAAGTTTCTCAAAGCTATGGTTTGTTTTCCCTTGAGAACTTGAGTTGTATCATTAGCCACAAATGCCAACAGTTGTTCTTAAATTGATAAACACGTCTTGTTCATTTTCCAGAATAGCCAAGTTTACCTGTCATATGGTCAGCTTACAACCCAGACATCAGCACTTCTGCAAGACTACCACCTCACTCTGTAGCAGAAAGGTTCAAATGCACACATCCCACTCTGCCCACGGGATATAGTTTTAAAAACTCTGCAGCTAAGTGTCACACTACAACCACAGAGACTTTTACTGGCCTATCAAGGACATTCTTTTGTTTTTAGGATTACTTATTTTATGTGCATCGGTTTTCATCTGCATGTGACCATGCATCATATGCATGCCTGCTGCCCTCCAGGTCACAAGAGGGCATCAGATTCCCTGGAAATGAGGTTACAGATGCTAGTGAACCATCTTGTGGGACCTGGAAACCGAACCCAGGTCCTCTCCAAGAGCAACAAGTGGTCATAACTCAAGGGACATCTCTGCAGCTTCAATCAAGGACATTCTTAAGTGGAAAATGGCTTTTGTTTTTCTGTACATGTTTCAGGCTGGCTCTCCTTGCTTTGTGACATGGCTGGATCATTCTGTCAGTGTTAATGTCCACATAGTGAAACCTGAACAAGTATATAAATAAACAAAACCAAGTCACAGCAATACTATACTATAAACATAGGTGTGACCCTGTCAAGGTGTGAAGAGTACCCTTAGAGAAATATTGCTCTCCTGGACAAGCTGTTCTAAATTTGTGGGTCGTAGTCCCTTTGGAAGTCACATATCAGATATCCTGCATATCAGATATTTACATTATGATTCATAACAATAGCAAAGTTGCAGTTATGAAGTAACAACAAAATAATTTTATGGTTGAGTCCCCATAACAGGAGGAACTGTATTAAAGAGTTGCAGCATTAGGAAGGTTGAGAACCATTATCAAAACTTCTTTTGGGAAGCCATGCACAGTATGGCTAGTTTTAGTGTATTTCGTAAGTACTTGATCAAAAGAAGTTCTGAAGGTTGTAGCACGTGGGGATTCTAAAGCAAGCAAGAAAGATGAAAGACGTCATCCAGGAGAAGGAAATGAAGGAGGTGCAAGTGAGGAGCTTAGAACTGAGAAACACTAAGCAACGGGCCACTGTTGGGAATTGTGTCCACCTCCACGATTCTTAGCAACAAAGAATATCAGTCATTACCCTCAGGCCCTGGTGATTGATTCTCTTAGATAACTAGTGTAGGTACCTCAATTTCATTAACATTTCCTATATCCAAGTCTACACAACAGAACTCACCAGGGCTTCTTCTTGAATCATCAGACCACCACAAGGATAGAGGCTAATTTCCACATTCCCGCTGCAGTCTGAGACAACCTGGGTCCATCTTTGATACAGTGCACTCTAGCTTAAGCTTTCACCTGAAGATAAGTTGTTGTGACCAAGGTACTCGACTATGTATGCTATCTTCAGCAACACCCAAAGTGACAAGTTTAAAGTAAGAAAGCACTTGGTTTTAAATGTGTAATTTCTGTTGGATGAGGAATCGAAGCATGGGACTCACAGACTGATTTGAGATTGGGCTTGAGAAACGACAGACCATAGGCAGATCATACTCTCAAAGGATGTGCAGGTGCCTGTCTAAGGCATAGTTCATAAGAGGCAGTCCACTGGGGTAGGGAAGGCATAGTGGAGTGTCAGGCAGCTGGGTATACTGTATACATAGTCAAGGCACAGTGAAAGAGGAACACTGAAGCTCAGCTGGCTTTCTCCTCTTTACATGATACCTGGCCCCCATCATAAACAGAGGAACAGGGAATGACAAGGTCCATGTGATCTAGAAAAAGCATTCAAACACAGTGTTAAATATACTGACTGGGTATAGCTTGTCCACCTTTCTTCCTATCTGTACAACAAGAGCAATTTAGTTTTCTGAACACTCCTTTTCAAGGTAGACATGGAGCTAGGATTATCAGCATCATAGAATTATGGGAAGACCTAATTTAATTGATGCAGACAACGTATAGTGTGCTGGTTATTATTATTTGGTAATGGGTGCATAAGAACAGCAGCAGGGGAGATACTGGCAGGTTTCTGGCTCCAGAGAATGAGTGAGACCATAAATCAAAGAAAACATGACAGAAAGTTTTGGTGACGCCCTAGGACAGAGTCATGGGAAACTCACACTTAACTCACCCTCTCTAATGTTCTCTTATCTGTACGCTACATGTAGAGTTCATACACCTCCTCATATTCGTAAGCTTTTGATATATCTTTTCATTGCATCATTTGGAAATGTCTGGTATCAGTGAGTTATCACTCTGCAGTAAAGAATAAGTATTTTGAGAGAAATGGCAAATCTGCTATTCTGAGGCATTGATTGAAATGATCATGGAGGCTGATGGGTTTGGTAGCTTCTGTCTCCATGGCCCTCCTGACTACAGCCAACAGAGAAGTCTGTGTAACACCCCTGTCTCTCCTTATCCCTTGGAGCCATGGAGCATGTGTTCATCTCTCATTGCAGATATAACAGATTTAGTAAGTGAAAATAATGGAGACATGTATTATCTTGCAGCTGTCCCAAATAATTCTTCATAGATTTTGTGAAGCTTGTTTTGCTTTTGCTGGAGTCTCTGGAGGAGAATCGTCTCCCCTTGCCTTTTCCAGCTTCTAGCCTCCACCTACATTACTTGAGACACAGGCCCCCTCTTTGTCTTCAAAACTCATAAATAAAACATCTGACCTCTACTTCTGTCCTTACATATTCTTTCTGACTTCTACCCATCAGTTTCCCTCTTACAAAGAACCCTTTGCTAACACTGCACCTGCTCAGATAAGCTGCCTTTATACCCTGATCTTAAGGCTCTTATGTAGCTGCCTGCAGCCATGGACCAACTGAATTCACCTGAAAGGGGGGCTGGGAGTGAAAAAAGGGATGGAAAGGCAAGAGAAACATGAAGCCAAGACAAAGTTTTCTGATCAAGGCTCAAAGTGTAATATTCAGCTCTTCTAATTTAAAGGGAAAGTCCCACCGAACCCCTTCTTGTTTCATCCAGAGATGGGTGGGGGAACCTATCCTTAGTCACTGCTAGAGATGGGTGGGGGAACCCATCCTTAGTCACTGATGAAGATGTCTCAAGGCAAGCTCAGTGGGCAGTTTATTCTTCTAAGTTCCTGTAGCAGGTTGTCGGTACAGCCAAGGTGGGTAACTCCACTTAGGTCCTATTATTTGGTCTATTGTGGTAAACAAGGTCTTTTAGGCCTGCTCAAGGCTGGGGGTAGGGCACAATTCCCCATTATTAGTTTTTAAACATGAGCAGTACCAGCAGCTGGATGGGGCACAAGATTTCATCCGGTCTAGGGTAAAGAGTGGCCGGGAGACCCTGCCTGGCTTAGGTTGGTGTCTATATTGCTCCTTATTACCCATCATGGAGAACATACATAGCATTATTGATGTATGCCTCTGTCTTAGGTCTATAGGAGCTCAAGAACACTCTTACCCATCTTTGACTACTGGCCATCTATGGTACACTTTTTCCCATACAGACCAAAGCCACATTCAGACCAAAGGACCTGTGAGGATGGACTCAATGCATTTTTTTCATAGCAATGGATAACTGTCATGATGAACAGCTGAGCTTGTTGAGAGCGATCCTGTATGAAGGCATCCAATCTGCTTAAGATATGAGGTTCAAAGGTTAAAAGCAACAAGAATATCTAAACAGTGTAGAAAATAAAGTTGTAAGCGGCAATGTCCCAGGTATGTAATCCAGCTGTTAATTGTCAGGGAACAGATACAAAGTCTGGCCACCAGGTATATAGTGGGTGGCTTTAAGTATTGATAAAAAACACTTACTCTCCAGTAAGAGTGGAGACTGTATGCCAGGTTAACTCAGCTGGCTGATAGGGATTTTGAGCCATCTTCATCATTAGAATCATAAGCATTAGGCTCAAGATCTGTGTCCACTTGATGGACCAAACTTTCAGGCAGCCATCGGGCTCCATTTTCTTTTTGTGAAAAAACACAGACTGAGCCATGACCCCAAATTAAAACAGGATCAGGACAATTCCATGAATTAGTAAGGGGTCTCTCCATTTGACCCTGGCAAATGAGCTGGAAGTGACTGGATGCCAGTGGCAATCTGCTGCAGACTGAACTTTAGCATCAGTTTGCAAAAAAATTAAAACAAATAAGACAAAAGCAAGATGTGCTATTGGTGACCTTGGAGGGTATAATTCCCCCTCTTATTAGTTTTTAAAAGTCAATTTTTTTTAGATTTTTTTGTAGAAGCAGGACAGAAGCACCAGTAGCTGTTCTTCTCACTCTCAGAGAGTTATGGAGATATTATTTTAAAGCTCTATAATATCTGTTTTACATTTTTTTTTGTCCTTGAGGATAATAAGGAATCTCAGTAATGTGAGTAATATTAAATTGGTAACAAAACATCTCAAATGTCTGACTGTAATAGCCAGTTCTACTACCTATCTTAATATGGTATGATTTTTCACACATAGAAAAATAATGTAGGTAATAACTAATTGCATTTTTAGTTGTTTTTTTTTTGTTGTTGAAGCAGTTGTAACTAGAAAGTCTGAAAGGTGTCAAGTCACATGTACATATTTTAATTACCCAAAATCAGAAATGAGTAACATCCATTTGTCATAATTGATTATGTATAAGTCTCCAAAGCTTAACACCACTATGAAAAAATTTGAGGACACTAAGAACAAGTTTTTATAATTTGACTTGCACACTTTCTAGAAATGTCAAATTATTGTCTCAATCTATTACTGTTTTAATGATGTAAAGAGTAAGATTGTACGGCCTATTGTTTCTGTAATGTCTATAATCTGCCTGGTATACAAATCTCTTGAGGCATTGTCCTGGGGTCCAGGCAATCCAATATGAGCTCTTAAATGTCTTATAAAGTTAAAGAAAAGTACATGTTTCTTAAATTAAGCTGTATTTGTGTAAATAACTGTAAAATTTGGGAATTAGCAATACACAAAAAAGGAACAATTTTAAGCAATTATAAACCATGAGCTATATACTGGCTATGAGTATACAAATTGAAAGCTTGATTTTCTTTTTTTAGCATTTCAAACAGTGGCTACAGCACATAATTCAATTATTTGTGCTAAAGCAGGGTGAAACTCAAGAAAATGAACATGTGATCTAATTATATATATATATATTGCCTTCTCAATAGATAAGCTGTCTGTAAATACAGTAAACACCTTTTCTATGGGCTGTATGTGTACTAAATTTACAGGAAATGCAAAACCATGTATAGAAGAAAATTGCAACAACTTGTCTTTTGGGTAATGATTATCAAATTTGCCTAAAACGTTTGCCATGTAATAGGCCAAATATCAGTATTTTTCAATAACCAATTTAATTGTTATTTCGAATAAGGAATAAACATATCACACAAAATACTTTCAGAATTTTATCTTACAATTCTGTATTAACACAGTAACAATTTCATAAGAGGATGTTCAAACTTTACTTTCAGATGAAGAAAGATCAATCCACACTAATGGTTTCTTTTGCCAAAGGGCTGCTGCGAGCATATAAGTAGCAATAATGTAAACAGCCAACAATAGATCATAGTCTATATAATATATAGTGTATCTGTTGATAACCAATAGCTTCCTCTACTTTCTGCAAAGCTATTCCTCCTTCATCAGATAATTGTTGAGGGGAATTAGGATTTGCATCCCCCTTGGGAATATCAAACAGAGGCTTAGATCTGCTTGTGGTAAGCTTATTAACATCTCTTTACAACTTTTGAAAATCATTAAAAGTAAACCAAATTTTTTTTGCATGTACACCTGCAAGCCAGAAGAGGGCACTAGATCTCATTACAGATGGTTGTGGGTTGCTGGGAATTGAACTCTTATATTTTTGGTTGTGAGCCTAGCCTTTAACCGCTGAGCCATCTCTCCAGCCCCAACTATCCATTGTTATTGGAACTTTCTGTGCCACAATCTGCTTAGGATATAACTGAGGCCCCAAATATTGAAAAGATATTGTCTTTGAATGTTTTCTGGAGCAAGAAGCACTTCCCAAATGTTAAAGCTCATTGTATGAGAGCAAAGGCTTGCAGTAAAACTCCTTCAGAGAGATCAGGGAATAAAATATCATACAATGAATGATGTACACTAAAAGATTCAAACTCTTAACTTCTTGTATTAAAGCAACAACAAATTTTATATAATGTAAGGCTATTAGTCATTCCTTGAGTCAAAACTTTCTAATGATATTGTTTCATGGGCTCTCAAAAATTACAAGCAAACTCACTGAATGCAAACCTCTCACTTTCACCAGGATGTAAAGGAACAGTATAAAAACAATCTTCTAGATCTATAATAATTCTATATGCATTTACTGGAATTGCAGCTAGAGTAGGCAAGTCAGGCTGTAATGCCATACAAGTTTCATAAATCTTAAGTTTGAATTTTGTTTTGGATTAATTGAATAACCAATCCCTTGTAGCTGAGTGAGAGTAACAGATAAAGGCCAAGTTGAAGGCCAATCTTGTCCTCTCTTATCAGGCATAGCTATAATGTCATGGAGGGAAGCAGACATAATATTAATTTCTCCAGCATAATCATTATCTATAACTCCTGGCCCATAAGCTGTCTGTTGTGAATGTCTTTAGGTCCGAAGCTGCCCCCCACCCCAAGGAACAAGCAAGACAATAAACAAAATCTGGAAAATATCTTTGCTAGGGACAGCCATGATGACCAAGAAAACAGGAATATCACATAGCTTCTGCTGAGTCCACTCTGCATTGTCTTAATTCAAATGTAAATGTTCTTAATCTCAGCCTATTTCCTGAGGCCTGGTCCAAAGATTATCCTTCCTGCAGCCCTGTACTGTGCCACAGCTGTTTTTAACACGTTTTTTCAACTCTACCTGCTCTATCTTCTTCTTTATAAACATAGGCGAGTCAAAAAATCCCAAGCTCATGATTTAACTGCCAGCTGCAGCCAATGGAATACTGGCAGTTTAACTATATTTTTAAGTTTCTTTTGCAATATTAGAGTATAGCCATCATTTTGGGAAACAAGATCAATTTTAACAATGTAAACAATTCATTTTCTCTAAAATCCACACCAAGTGCATTATTTTTATGTTACAAAGTTTGGTTGCCAGTTCTTATATATGAATGCATGATAGTGCAGCTTTTAATATTTCATTAAAGAGACATTGTTTTAAATCTTATCCTTTTACATCTGGTTTCTGAATGACTCCTACCATGAGCTACCAGTTTTAAGCCACCTTTTTGTTATCAAAGTTGTAAATTTTTAATCATACCCGATAACTTATAGGCCAATAATCTATAACCAAGACATGTAGGACATATTTATACTTTTAAAACCAGTCAGAAACAAAATGAAGTGGCTACACATCTTATATATTTAGAGTAAACAAACTTTTCTTGCTTTTTCTAGCTGTAACTTCAAGAGAAAAGCACCTTGTCACAGAGATTTTTTTCTAGGAAAAACAACTCTCAGCTTCCTTATCATAGAAGTCAAAAAGCTGCTTCTCCAGCTCAGCTTGACTCCTAGCTACAGGTGTAAGGTAACTTATCAGCTTCTGCTGTGCACATTAAGACTGCCTTTAAAACAAAGTTAAACTAGATCAAGGGGTGGATACCTAGCAGTTTTAACAATTTTTTCTTTTGAATATGATACATAGAACAACAATCACTCAAATAACGAAATAAAACAGACAATTGACACACATGGACAGATTGGCACACCAAGGACAGACAATAGACAGAGAAAGCAGAACTAAGGATTTCTCCAGTAGAAGCCAGAGAGAATGCAGGATGTCTCCTGATTTTCTCCTGTTCCTAGAAGAGCTCTGAAATAGCTTCTTCCTTCTTTTTTGCTGACATAGCCCAGAGAGAGGACAACTGCTTTTCTGAAACCCTTTCTCTAATATTCAAGGTCTAATTCTTCATCTCTTTCTTTAGGAGGTGTAGCAGCAGCTATTGATAGTTACTCCTCAGTGCCATGCTTTCTTAATTTTCCAATTCTTTCTAACCCTGCTCCTCTCCCCTTAGTCAGCTCTTAGGCTGCGGACAAATACCTGTTTAGAATTCTCCTGTCCCATGTTTCACTGTCACCCCCTAGGTGAAGTTGGTGTTCGGTCAACACCTATTCAACCTAGGTGGTATTCACTAAAAACACTTGGAACATGGCCTCCTAATGATCACTAGTGCTAGTATCAGAGTTTGTTCATTACTTACCAAGTGCAGGATACTCTTCTTCCATTTTCTGTGGAGCTCCACCTAAGACAGTGTTTCTCAGAAGGTCCCCTGTTTTCAGGTCCCTCATTTGGGGCACCACCTGTAGCCACCTGTGGTCATGAACCAACTGGGTTCACCTGAAAGAGGGTCTGGAAATGAAAAAAGGGATGGAAGGGCAAGAGAAATATGAAGCCAAGACAAAGTTTTCTGATCAAGGCTCAAAGTGTAATATTCAGCTCTTCTAATTTAAAGGGAAAGCCCCACCGAACCCCTTCTTGTTTTATCCAGAGATGGGTGTGGGAAACTATCCTAAGTCACTGCTGGAGATGGGTGGAGGAACCCATCCTTAGTCACTGATGGAGATGTCTCAAGGCAAGCTCAGCAGGCAGTTTATTCTTCTAAGTTCCTGTAGCAGGTTGTAGGTACAGCCAAGGTGGGTAACTCCACCTAGGTCCTACTATTTGATCTATTGTGGTAAACAAGGTCTTTTAGGCCTGCTCAAGGCTGGGGGTAGGGCACACTCTTAGCTTTAAAACAGATTTGATTAGATTAGTTTGGATTAATATAGATAGATAGATAGATAGATAGATAGATAGATAGATAGATATCACTTATATTATTGTTCTCCTGTGCCCTGTAAGATAAGTTCTTTGCTAGTTAATCTAGAATTTAGGGTATGGCCATTTCATGGAAAGCATGAATCTGTCTCTTGCAATATAAGAAAGATCCATATTTGCTTATTTCTGGATTCATCATTATTTATTATTAATCTCCTTAACTAAGCATAGCTTTTCAATATCTGTTCAACTATGTATCTCAGGTTTACCAGCCTTTTCTTGATAGGACTTGGTGTGATGTGTAGTTAGCCTTTGGTATTCATGAATTTCACACTCATACCTTCAACTAATCATGATGAGTAAAAAAATGCTATCAAATAAATTCCAGAAATTTTCAAAAAGAAAAAATTGGAACTTAAACATTAAGTACTATGATAGACTTATGAAACCTTATGTAAGTTCTGTATGAGCATTGTATTATAAGAAATATTAAAAGTAATGTAGAGATGATTTAAGACTATAAGAAGATATACACAGTATGTAGTCAATACTATGCCATCTTATGTAAGCGTCTGGAGCATGTCCAGATACTAAACAATGGTTGTACTTACTAAATTGAAACAAATTACATCTGATATATGAGCTTGGATATACATACACATATCCACACATAAAATTAAATATACCTTCCATGTTAATAATAACTTTAAAATACATATGCTATGATAAATAATAAGCATATGAAAATGTCTTACCCTGGAGGCTGGGTTAGCCCAAGCAAACTTGATAACATGCTTTCCTTTGCCATTCATATTTTGCTCACTTTGTTCCTTCTTTGAGCATTTTTGCCTCTTTGTTTAAGTCCAGGCTGGTTTATTTTGCTCACTGAAAAGCCCATGATATCTCCCATTTTGATCTAGCCTCCCAAATCATCTATCCAACATCCCCATTGCTCTTCATGAACAATTTGTTCCTATTGCATTTCCTTCAATTGATAAAGAAATTAATAAGATGAGGCAAGTGAATGCTGATATATGGCAATGGGAAATCAAATGCATTTTTTAGGTTGATGGCTAGGAAATGCACTGCCATCACCATAAAGGAACATACTTCTAATTGGAAGTTATCAGTTGCAAGGCAGATGAGTTAGTTACTCTGTTCACACTGGGACCAAACACTAGACCAGCACAACTTAAGACAAGGGTTTATTGGCACACAGTTTGAGGGTTCAGTCTATCATGACAGGAGCAGTGTTGACAGGAACAATTTTAGCTGTGGAAGTAGGAATAGGAGGTGATTGGTCACACTACACCTGCAGCCAAGAAGCAGAGGGAAGTGAAAGCTGGTGTCTAGCTCACTTTTTCCTTTTTATTCAGTCTTGGACCTGAGCCTGTGGAATGATGCCACCGCATTCAAGGTGTGTCTTCCCCCCTCAGATAGACCTTTCTAGAAATGCCCTCACAAACATGCTCAGAGTTTTGAGGTTTGCCTTATTATATAATACACACACACACACACACACACACACACACACACACACAACCTCTAAGTTTCACTAAGTAGATAAAAACCTGATAGTAATGTCACTGCTATGTCTCTATCAAGCAACCCTGTAAGATGTTTTTAAATTACTATTAATTCCATTCTATCAAAAGAAAAAATACTGTCTTAAGTGTTGGACCTTTGAAACAAAGTTTTTAGAATATCGAAATAAATGATGAGGATTGTTGTTGTTTCTGAAAACGGTCAAGTGATATATAAGTATCTCATCATATTTATCCCCTAATTGTTTCTGAATCTATGTGCAGTTCCGTTTTGCTTATGAAACATTACCTTATTAATGTTTCCTCTGCCCTGTTCTCTGGAACTTCTGTTGTAGATCATAGGACGTCTCCGATTCTTATTGTTAGAATTTTCCTGTATCATTTCTCATACATTCATGAATATGCCCTTCATTTGCTCTTCTATAATAGATCTTGGTTAATATTTTTTTTTAGCTGTTTCTATTCTGTTACTTGAGTGATCTACTGGATTTGAAAATCCAGACCTAAGTTTCAAATCAGTCTTTTGGGATGCATTTATGTATCTCAAGAACTTTCCTAATTTATTTTAGATTTATTCTCCCCTATAGATATTGCAGTTTGTTTTCTTGGGTTTTTCTTTGGAGTCCTTAATATTTTTTTTCAAATTTTAAAAAATTCTTCTCTCATAAATTGCATCATGACTACAGTTTCCATCCCTCTCTTCCTCCAGCTTCCTCCCTCCTCAATCTCTCCATTCCCTAAGATCCACCCCCCTTGCTTCCCCTCAAAAAAGAGCAAGCTTCCCATCATCAAAACACAGCAACATAACAATCTGCAATAAGAGCAGGCATATACCATCCATCACATCAAGGCTGAAGGAGGCAAACCAGTAGGAAAGAAACAGGACCCTTAACACTTTTAGAGGACATTTTGTATGAAGGAGTCTCACTTTGATTCATAGTATCAGAATCTTTAATTCATAGTCCTTTGGCTCCAACACTGAGGTAGGCTGGACAACATGGTGTCAGGAACATGTGGTGATGGATGCTACGCACCTCTGTTAGTCAGGAAGCAAACAAAGACAAATGGGGTCTGGAGACAAAATACACCTTTCAAAAAGCACCTCCCTAGCAGTCCAGCTCCTCCCACTAGGCACAAGCACATACATCAGAGTCATCACAACATTGTTGCCCAATTATGACCCTATGAGTGGATAGATCCAACCAGTAAGTCAGAGCTTTTCTGATCCAATGGCTTCCTCTAAGCCCTGTCTGTTGTAGCTGACTTTCAGAGATGAACTTTGGGAAGGCATGGAAGACTCCAACCACACATTCTGCCTTTGATTCCTGTGCCAGTTGATCTTAACTTGACTGGAAGAAACTGATTTCTTGCTTAGGTTATGTGAAGTAAAAAGATCTATCTTAAATGTGGGTGAGCAGTCCAGATAAAAAGAGCTTCCCTTTCCCCCATCTCCTCCCACCTTACACAGCCGGGTTCGTTTACTATGTTGCTACTTCATTTCTTCACTGATATCAGAACCCAGCTTCTTCAGGCTGCCAAGGAGATGAAGAAAGGTGGCACCTCAGGAATCCTTCAGACCCTCAGCACTACATTTGGACTTTTGAGGCATCCAACTATATAGACTGACATCTACTGCTTCAGCTTCTCTAGTGTGGACACAGCCATTGTTAGATTACCCAAATTGTACCATGTACATTAACTCAATAAACTCCCATTTAATATATATGTATATATGTATATGTATCCATTCTATCAGTTCTGCTCCTGTAGAGAGCACTCCAATACATCTCTCTAGGTTTACATTTATTACACAATGCAAAATTGATTTAGTCCATGTCTAACGATCCCCAAAGTGTCAAAACTTTTAGCCATTTTCAAAATTCCAAGTTCAAATTCCCTCTGAGACTCAGGCAAAACGCTTGGCTATGAGCCTCCATAAAAGCAAAGATGAAAGACATAGTTCTAACACACAGCCTTGAGACATGGTATATATTTCCATTCTAAGAAGGAAGATAAGGACATTGAAAGAAGGAACTGACACAGCAACACCAAACCCCAGAGGGCAATCGGAAAATCCTGCAGGTCATGCCTGGTGCTGGCACATATCTTGGTGTGATATGAGCTTCTAAGGAAGGGCTGGACAGCTCTGAATCCACAGCCTTCCTGGCTGCAGTCCATATGGCCTCTTTCTCTTCTCCCCCAAGTCTTGGTGTATTCATTGATTGTGACTTTACTTGGCCCATTTTCCATTTGTAGAATCTCTGACTTCCATATCTACACTACATCTTTGGCTTTATTCTCATGGCTTAAAACATTGCCTTCTTGTTTGCCTTATAAGAAATTAGGCCACGCTACATATAGCCTAACACCCCAATCTTTCCTATGAATTCCTTATGTCTTTATGACTCTGTAACTTCTTACAAACATACCTGCTTAACTAGCACCATGTAGATGGTGACACAAAGGTCTGCTGCCATCTGATGCAAACACAGGGCCCCTGCTTCTAAGTAGGGCCCCTGCTAGTAGCTGAGTCAGGAGGGAGAAATAAACCACTGGAAAAAAAATTGTTGGTTGAACCTACAAAACACATCTCTCCCAGCCTCTGAGAGTACTCTCTTCTCAAGGGAAAAAACTTTCAAATAATTTTACTATTTTATACTCTGAATGGGTAGGGTCTTGGGAATTCCTGAGGTTTCTTTCCTGTTGCCCAGAGTGAATCATTTTCATTTCCTTTTTAGTTATCTCCTTAATAATTGCATCATCCTTGTCTACAGCTTCCATGTGCTTCTTTTCCTACCAATGCACACAATGGTTTCAAATGTCTGTGCTCTGCTTTTATTCCAAGTTTTAACTGTAAAGATGGCTAAAAGAAGCCAGCAATAGCTGTGCTCCATCTTGGGCTGCCTTGGAATTTTATCTTCCAGAGATCTTGAAACTTACATCTTGAAACCTAGTCTACCACAGAGTCTCAGAGCAGAGAGAAAATATAGACAAAAACTTTGTCACAAAATAACATGAGTATCCATGAGTCCAATCCATAGCATCCTCATCCTCACCTGAAACCTCACGATCACAATCTCTGTTGTCTATAGTCCTGCCAACATTCTAGTCTTTTCAACTCCTACCATAACTTCCTATTAGGTTTCACTAATGGCTCTTTTGGCTTTCTCGGGACAGTTTCTTCAAAATTTGCCAAACTCACTCAAAACTATTTCTGAAGACGTTGAGCTACATGGTCCAGTTTGCTTACAGCCATGACTCCACCTCTCCTAACCAACTTTCTGAAAACAAAACAAAACAAACAACTTAAAATGGATGTTTGTGTGTTGACTTGAGCTTTCAGAACCACGGTGGTAGAGTGTGAAGGACATTAACCTCTACGTTTTACACCAAGCCACCCCTGGTCTGCTTCTCTCCATAGGATATCCAGGCACGTTAGACACCAGGCTGGACTGAAAGAAGTGAAGCTTTTCCAGGTGGGTGGTCTAGGCAAGAATGCAGGAGAAACACCCTTCTCTGGAGAAAGTTTTCTGTGAAATCTCTCTCTTTATTGGGGGTCGCAGGGTTACATGCATCTGGATATGCTGGTCCAGAGCATAGAAGAAACACTCCTACTCCTGCCAGTCTCAGGATGAGAATTTTGGGATTTGGACACATCTCCATCTCACTCTTACTCTAGATGACTCCCTCAGTTGCTCAGCTTTCCAGCCCACTCTACCAGTGTTCACTAGTGTGAATGTCTATTGTATCTGATTATGTCCGGTGACTAGATACATCTTGGGCAATAGCAGGCATTTATGAACAAGGTAAGGAAAGTGTTTCCTCCACAAGAGAGCAACTTAAGGCAAGCCAATGACTTTCTGCCAGTTCTGGGAACTTCCAATAGAGTCCACAGATCTCTTAAGATATATGGCATCAACTCTCAATAAAATACAGGATTCTTTACATAATATGTGTTTGTACACCATAGAGCATGTGTGTGGCTCAGAGGACTGCTTCTCAGGAATCAGTTCTCTATTTTCACCACATGAGTTCTGGACGTCAAGCGGGATTGTCAGGCTTGGTGGCAAGTGCCCTTTCATGCTGAGCCATCGTCCTTGTTCTGCACGGTCTGTTAACACGTAGACCCACCCATGATTGCAGTTTTGTCCAGGAGTCAGTATGTGCTCTTCTGTTTCTATGCTGTCTCATCAGATATGGAAGCTGTAGGCAAGTATCCATAATCGTATGTTTTCTGTGCTGCTTAAGACAGAAGCAAGCAGATATGAAAAGAAATCACCAGTGTTGACACTTTCCCAGAACCCTAACTTCCCTCTCTCTTCCTCTAAATCCTCTTGCCCTTTGGTATCTGTAGTGTAAAAGTAATTTTCTTGATGCTCTATTTTCCCCCATGAAACCCACCTTCTCAGTTTCTCTATTGATCGTGTGCAACTGGCTATGTTACCTTCGTAATGTTTGAGGCCTGAGCTCCTTGCTCCTTCAATATTTGATGTGTGTGTTTAGTCTCTTCTTTTATCACTGTATACCCTGCATTTAAAATTCTAGTTTGGGAGCATAAAGAATTTATAATGCCTCATACTCTATGCTAGTTTTGTCAGCCCTTCATGTCTTTGTTCTTCTGACCTTTGTTTATTCAGCAAGTATTTACCGAGCACCAGTTACAAGTCTGATACAGTTAACCTAAAGCCAATTCGATTAAAAAATAAAGAAAAAACTTTAAAAGTGAGAAACATAGAGGAAAATAACATTTGAAAATAGAACCAGAACATGAGAAAATAAAAATAGAACACAAGGAATGCATGGAACACAACCAAATGGTCTAAAGTGTGTATAATTGGAGCTCCAGAAGGATGGAAGCTGGATAAGAATCATCTAAATTGCCATGAGACATTTCCAAGCCAATTGAAGATCTTGACTCAGATTCAAAGATCAGAAATTTTCATACAAAGACTCCACACATATACACACCATACCACAATTAAGTTGCAAAATCCAAAAATAAAGACCTTAAAACCATAGGGTGACTATCTGTTTATTTTTTGTTGTTGTTGTTGTTTTGATTTTTTTGTTTTTTTGTTTTCATTGTGAGAGATGTCAGGCCAGTCTCTCTCCTAATTTCTTTGCTTACACTGACATGACTTTAAATGTTTTTTTATTTAAATTATTTTCCTTCCTTGTCCAGTGCTATCAGAAATGTTGTATGATGGGAGGATGATGAGAGGAAGAGGTGGAGGGATGGGTTAAGTAAGGAATGATAGAACAGGAGGCATTATGATTTTATGATTGAAGTTAAGATCTGAGTGCATGCTCTCTGTGTTAGATAAAAATGTTCAGGGCTAATTACTGCATGGGGTATTCTAATGACTCTTTGATGGCTTCTCTCCAGAAACTTATGACTGAAGATGCCTTTTCCCCAGCTCAGTGCTCAGAGCACTTCCCCCACCAATCAGCTTCTGCAGCTCGAGCACATCCATTCTTTCTTCTGGCCAGCCTGCTTCGCGAGGCGCCTTCTTGGATCAGGTCCCTTTGACGTTTGTCCTCAGACTGTCTCCTCTCTGGTCACCCACGACTTGTCCCTGGGATACACTCGGTCCTGTTGTCAGTGAAAACAAACTATGTTTTCACAGTGTGCCACTATGTCTCAGCTCTGCCTCTGGACAGACGGCCACTACCACGGCTTCTAACTTTTAGACTTCTTAGGAAAGGATTAAAATTTCACTCTTTGAACTTCAACAAATATCACCCTCCCAGCTGCTTCTCTGAAAACACTTCTCAGCAATTTCCCCATTAGGTCAGGTTTGCTTTGCTTATCCAGCCCTTTTTTGCTAATATAATTCTTTGAAATTCTCTCTCTCTCTCTCTCTCTCTCTCTCTCTCTCTCTCTCTCTCTCTCTCTTTCCCTCTCATTCTTACTTTAACCTACTGTCACACAAGGAGACAGCCACTTACCATATATTATAATTAGCAAAATGTCTTGGGAGCACATAAGAGAAGTTTTTAAACTTTGGTCATAAAAGACTTGTTGAAGGAAGCCATATTTAAACAGGACTTGTGGGATGAGTAATAGTTATTTAAGCAAAGTGGGAAAATACAGGGGCCAAGAAACAAAACAGGATGTATTCAAGGAACTGAAAGTTTAGTGTCACAGAATGTGAGGATAGAGTGAGAAAACAGGAAAACAAGCCTTTGTCTCTTCAGATAAAAAGTTGGATTTTCTTCCTGGGCAATGCAAAGTCTTTAAAATGTTCCCTCTATGTGTTTTGTTACGTGGTTCAGAGGGGATTCAAGCTGCAATGTGGAGGACAGGCTTGTGGAGGAAGATTATAGGCAGATGGAAGATGGGCAGAGCAAGCCTGGAGGAGAAGTCAGTTGTATGGCTGCTGCCGAATCCAGGAAAGGGCTGGCAATATATGACAGAAATGGTATGGTTATAGGATCCCCAGAGCCATTTTGGCAAAGAGTCCATTGGGTTTGGCTGTGGGAAGATGTGGAAGACCAAAAAAACCAAGATGTCACCCCAGTCACTGCCTTCCCTGAGATGAACACCCAGGAGGAGACCCGGCTCGCCAGGTCTTACCTGCAGATCAGAGGAGCTTGTGACATCTTTCCTGTTTCATTATTGAGGTGACTCCTATTCAGCCTTTAGGTCCCTGCCCAGCTCATAACTCTTCTCTGCTTCCTCCAAACACTTAGATGTAACTAAATGACCCTTTCACTTTGCCCCTCTCTCACTTCACCTCTGTCACTTTCTTCATTACAGTGACTCTAATCATTTATGTGCAGTCTTCTCAGTAGCCAAGAGATTGAAGACGTGGAGTCTGCTTATTTACTATGTGCACCCTACTCTACCATCCAGTAGCCAAATTCCTGACACATGGACAACTGAGGCTTGTTGGACACAGTGAGGCCTCCTGAATTTCAAACCTTTGAAGCAGTAACACAGATAGGAATGCTTGTGGGGAGGTATTTCTGAGCAGGCGTGTCTCAGAAGTAACAGGTGTGGCATCTGTCACTGTCACAGCAAACACACAGCAACAAGGCTCTTCCAGTCTGGAAAAGAGAGAGAACTGAGTTACGGGACTTTGTTCAACACAGAACGTACCAAATGTCTGAGCAAATGTCTCATCGATGCTGTCTTGTTATCGACTTTTTATTCCTTCAGTAGTCACAGCTCTCAACCATCAAATAAGATGTGGGTTTTAGAAAAGGCCCCCATGGAAACTTCAGAGTAGAAGGGACTGACTGCTCTAACCATGAATCTATTCCTGCTCCGTGACAGAGTGAAAGAGTTAGGAGTCTGCCCTAAAACCAAGCAGTTAAAAACGGTGACTCTGTGGCCTCACATCCTGTGATTAAATCCAAGCTGTGCCACTTACAGGAGAGGTGACCTCTATTTCTGGGTCTGAGTTTCACTCTTTGAAAAGCTAAGGTAAAATACACTACAGGATGGCTGCAGGGCCACGGTGCCAGCTACAGGGCCATGATGCCAGCAGACCCAAGTGGTAAGAGGTCTGGTTTAGCACTGAGGAGTTGTTTTGAGTTCACTGTGAGTGGACATATATGAAACTCCAGTTAACATTACTTAACATGTGTGTGCTGCTGTTCCAACCACTCTTCATGTTGCTACTATACTTACTACAACCACGTCACAGCATCCTTACTCAACCTGTCAGAAAGCATTTTGGAAATTAAAATTGAAATCTCTAGGCTTCTTAGTATGTCCTGGAATTCCTGAGCTCAGGGGATCATCCTGCTTCCAGCCACTATGCACAGCTTCAGATGGATTTCTGCTGTTATCGTCAACACAGGAAGTAAGGAAGAACAGCAGGAAAGAGGGTCACAGGATCTATGTACTTTGCTAACCTGCCTCAGTGGAAGTTGCAAATCCTGCACTAGGAAGAACAAAGCAAGGGGAGTCCAAGTTCAAATGTTTCAGGCCAGGCTGGTCTACCTGATGAAACAGACCCTCATCTCAAAAAAACTTGCAAGTGAAAGTTTGTGTGCTTTATCTAGTGACAGTACCTCAAATCTTGGTAGACTGATCACTTAAGCTTGAATCACTTATTCAAGCTTCTGTCTTCAAAAGCAAACTTGAGTGCACAAGAAGAAGAGAAGATGTAAAGCTGTGAAAGAACTCTCCTATAGGAAATGTCTGCCCACAAAAGAAATGGCAGGGGCTGGCCGAGGTGGAGATCGGTAAGGAGATGTGCAGTGCATGGCGGGTTGCTGAGGTCACAATCCAGGACAGCTTGGCACCACCATGTTCTGATCAAGTCAATGAGGCTGACAGTGACAGACATTGCTTGAGCAGACACTCTGTGAGAATACTTCTAGTATCAGTTCCATGAATTATAAAAGGCAGGCTTAAGATTTTATTTGGAAAGTTCATTCAGTTTTCAATTGTAAAAGTTAGAAAGAATTGACCCTGTGTTTGGGGGGGGGAGGGAGAGAGGGAGAAAGAAGGAGAGAGAGGGAGAGAGAGAGAGACAGAGAGGGGAAGGCAAGGATGAGGTGGAGGAGGGGAGGAAGAGGTGGGGGAGAGATGGGAACAGAAATGCAACGGCTTGAATGTGGAGGTCAAGAGGTCAGAAGACAATTTGAGTTTTGGTTTTCTTCTTCTACATGTGGGTTTCAGAGATCAAATCAGGTCATCAGGTTGGTGTCAAGTGCCCTTATCCTGGAAACCATCTTGTTGTCCCTTCAATTTTAAAGTATTTTTGAGAAAAAAAAAAAGAGTCATTGACAAATCTGCAAGACTGTTATTAGTAAGAAGTCGTCTGTTTGGCTGTGTCCCTAGATCCAAACATTTTCATTATCAGTACCACGCACCAGGAAACTGAGGGACAAGTGGGCAGATGGCAGGGGAGCCTTGTCTTCTGACATTTGGGTTCACATTTGGCATTTACTCTTTCTCTTCAGCATTTTGATGGAAATCGTGTGACTCACCTATAAAGGCATTTGTGTGTATAGAATTCTTTCATGTTTGCAAAGTAAAATTAGCATTTCTGCAGTCCACATACTGAATTATTCCAGCCATTTTGGACCACAGGAAGTTGGTTGATAAAAGCCCCTGCCAGAGAAGGTAATTTCCATTGTCAGAATTGTGAAAGTCGCCACAGACAGACCAGGGAGATTGCATTATAGAGTAAATTAATGCTTGGATGGGTAGTTTGTATAATCTAAGATGTTGTGTCCAGACTGCTATATAAACTAGCAATCGTCATTGACACTTAGGTGTGAGATATCAGACTATAAAACATGTGTATGTGTGTGTTGCATGTTTGTGTTCACATGGGTGTACATGTAGGTAGAGGTGCATGTGCACATGTGTGCCTGTGTGTGGAAGACTGAGGTTAACATTGCTTGTCTTCCTAAATATCTGTCACTCTTATTTCTTTGTGACAAATTCTCTCAGTGAACCTGGAGCTCATCTCAGCTCGATTCATTGGCCAATGAGCTCCAGAAATCCGCCTGTCTTCCCCACCCTCTAGCACTGGAGTTATAGAAGTGCAACTATTATACCCAGGATTTTAAGTTCTGGAGATCTGGACTCAGATGCAGGTTCTCATGTAACACACCAAACACTTTACCAAATGAGCCATCTCTTCAGCCCCTGTAAAATGTCTTGATGTGTCTTGTTCTGAAAATATCTATACTCAGTTGTTTAATATATTTCCAATGGAACATTTCAAAATGACAAGACACTCCAAATAAGCGCCATTCAACATGAGAGTCATTAGATACAGCTGGCTAGGAACATTGTGATTAAGGAATATTGGACCTCTGCCTATTAAAACTGAAGAACTGAATTTCCTCAGTCTTTCACTAGCCCCTGAACTCGTGGCCACCACACGGAGCACATAGACCATTCCATTTTCTTAAACATCTCACTTATGGGGCGGGAGAGATTGCTCAGCTGTTAAGAGTTTCACTTCTCTCTTGTTGAGGACCTGAGTTTGATCTCCAGCAGGCACATCAGGTGCCTGCAGGCTTCATAGTTCGTTTTTACTGGCCCAGAAATACGAGGATAATCCAAGTTTAAGAACTTTGTGAACCAGCTCACAGGTGAGCTCAGAAGGTAGTCAACATTGTGAACAAACAAGCTGCTCTCTGCCCTACATCAGCAGTCTGGGGCCAGGACAAAGACACTTAGGGATGAGCTGAAAGTTTATCTACCTTTTTAGCATTCATCTCTTTCTCTGCCATTTCATCAGTTTAACCTGTAAAATGTCTGTCTGGTCATACGAGAGATGCCAATTTGTTCTGGGGACCATTCAACTTATCCCACAACTGTGTCAGGAAGGTCACTTTCTATGGGACCTAGCTGAGCCCACATCTTTCAGGGTCTCTTCCCAATGAGACACGGCATGCCTTCTCTCCCATCTTCCTGTTTATCTGGCTGAGTGTCCTCACCATAGACCTGTAGCCACAGTAATGGTAAGATGAATATAGCTGCAGGAACATTCACATTTGGATGTTTAATGTCCAACAGGGGTGTTTTTGTAACACCAAGAAGAGTTTAAACAAATAAACATGATCAGGACACCCTATAATTAATGGCTCCACCACAGCCAAACAGCCCAGCTTCATAGTGTCAGCCTGTCTGGACTCACCCAGTACTTTGCTTTCTCTTCCATTTAGGAGATCAGGTCAGATCTGGCTACAACTGAGTAGGCTCACTTGGGACCTAGTGTGATGATCTCATTGTATGGTGATGTTTACTGGATGACTTTTCTCTTCTATGGGTGGAAATTGTTGAGAGCCCTAGGCCTATAAATACTAAGTGTTAGGATATAACTCTGGTGCCAATTTATCAGGGCTAATAGGCCCAAGCATGGCAAACATGGCACTAAAAGGTCATGCCCACCTTGCTTCTTTCTTCCTTGATAAACTCTTAAATTGTATGCATGTATTCCCACATGTTGCAGGAAATATTAAAAAAGACTGGCAAGTTCCTACACTATGTCCAGCACCAGTGGGCCACATGGCACCAGAGCTCCAAAATCTTTCCACCCAGCTCGCTAAGTTCCCACTGGCAGGTTGCTACCATGCCAGCCCCATGCTTCAAATCCCCCATGGCCTCTGTGGTGCACATCTGGCAAACCTGTGTTTTGCCACACTACCTTTCTCTCTGGAACCCAATCGAGCAGCCGTGTGAAGAAAAACACCACACAAACTTAGTTCAGAAACAATGGTAACTCGCAAATAGTGAGATTTTGACTTCTTCCTTTCCAATTTGTATCCCTTTGACCTCCTTGTGTTGCCTAATTGCTCTGGCTAGGACTTCCAATACTATATTAAATAAGTAGGGGGAGAGTGGGCAGCCTTGCCTAGTCCCTGATTTTAGTGGGATTGTTCAAGTTTCTCTCCATTTAGTTTGATGCTGGCTACTGGTTTGCTGTATATTGCTTTTACTATGTTTAGGTATGGACCTTGAATTCCTGATCTTTCCAAGACTTTTATCATGAAGGAGTATTGAATTTTGTCAAATGCTTTCTCAGCATCTAGTGATATGATCATGTGGTTTTTTTCTTTGAGTTTGTTTATATAGTGGATTACATTGATGGATTTCCGTATATTGAACCAACCCTGCATTCCTGGGATAAAGCCTACTTGATTGTGATGGATAATTGTTTTGATGTGTTCTTGGACTCGGTTTGCTAGAATTTTATTGAGTAATTTAGCATCAGTGTTCATAAGGGAGATTGGTCTGAAGTTCTCTTTCTTTGTTGGGTCTTTGTGTGGTTCAGGTATGAGCATAATTGTGGCTTCATAAAATGAATTGGGCAGTGTACCTTTTGTTTCTATTTTGTGGAATAGTTTGAAGAGAATTGGAATTAAGTCTTCCTTGAAGGTCTGATAGAATTCTGCACTAAAACCATCTGGTCCCGGACTTTTCTTTGTAGGGAGACTTTTAATGACTGCTTCTATTTCTTTTGGAGTTATGAGATTATTTAGATGGTTTATCTGGTCCTGATTTAACATTGGTAACTGGTATTTGTCTAGAAAATTGTCCATTTCATCCAAATTTTCCAATTTTGTTGAGTATAGGCTTTTGTAGTAGGATCTGATGATTTTTTTTTTAATTTCCTCAGTTTCTGTTGTTATGTTACCCTTTTCAGTTCTGATTTTATTAATTTGGGTACTGTCTCTCTGCCCTCTGATTAGTCTAGCTAAGAGTTTGTCTATCTTGTTGATTTTCTCAAAGAACCAGCTCCTGGTTTTATTGATTCTTTGGATAGTTCTTTTTGTTTCTATTTGGTTGATTTCAGCCCTGAGTTTGATTATTTCCTGCTGTCTACTCCTCTTGGGTGTATTAGCTTCTTTTTGTTCTAGGTCTTTCAGGTGTGTCGTCAAGCTGCTAGTGTATGCTCCCTCCAGTTTCTTTTTGTAGGCACTTAGAGCTATGAATTTTCTTCTTAGCACTGCTTCATTGTATCCCATAGATTTTGGTATGATGTGTCATCATTTTCATTAAATTCTAAAAAGTTTTTAATTTCTTTCTTTATTTCTTCCCTTACCAGATTGTCAAGGAGTAGGGTGTTGCTCAGTTTCCATGTGAATGTGGGCTTTCCATTGTCTTTGTAATTTTTGAAGACCAGCCTTAGACCATGGTGATCTGATAGGATGCAGGGGATTATTTCAATTTTTCTATATCTGTTGAGGCCTGTCTTGTGCCCAATTATATGGTCTATTTTGGAGAAGGTACCATGAGGTGCTGAGAAAAAGGTATATTCTTTTGCTTTAGGGTGAAATGTTCTATAGATATCTGTTAAGTCCATTTGGTTCATAACTTCTGTTAGTTTCACTGTATCTCTATTTAGTTTCTGTTTCCATGATCTATCCATTGCTGAGAGTGGGGTGTTGAAGTCTTCCACTATTATTGTGTGAGGTCCAATGTGTGTTTTGAGCTTTAGTAAGGTTTCTTTTATGAAAGTGGGTGCTCTTGTATTTGGCGCATAGATATTCAGAATTGAGAGTTCATGTTGGTTGATTTTTCCTTTGACAAGTATGAAATGTCCTTCCTTATCCTTTTTGATAGCTTTAAGTTGAAAGTCGATTTTATTCTATATTAGAATGGCTACTCCCACTTGTTTCTTAGGGCCATTTGTTTGAAAAATTGTTTTCCAACCTTTTATTCTAAGGTAGTGTCTGTCTTTGTTGCTGAGGTGTGTTTCCTGTAAGCAGCAAAAAGCTGGGTCCTGTTTGCGTATCCAGTCCGTTAGCCTATGCCTTTTTGTTGGGAAATTGAGTCCATTGATGTTAAGAGATATTAAGGAGAGGTTGTTGTTGCTTCCTGTCATTTTTGCTAATAGTGGAGACATCATTTGTGTGGTTATCTTCTTTTGGGTTTGATGGAAAAGGATTATTTTCTTGCTCTTTCTAGGGTATGATTGCCCTCCTTGTATTGGAGCTTTCCTGCTATTATCCTTTGTAGTGCCGGATTTGTGAGAAGATACTGTGTAAATTCAGCTTTGTCATGGAATATCTTGGTTTCTCCATCTATGGTAATTGAGAGTTTTGCTGGGTAAAGTAGCCTGGGCTGGCATTTATGTTCTCTTAGGGTCTGTATGATATTTGTCCAGGATCTTCTGGCTTTTATAGTATCTGGTGAGAAGTCAGGTGTAATTCTGATAGGTTTGCCTTTTTATGTTACTTGGCCTTTTTCCCTTACTGCTTTTAAAATTCTTTCTTTGTTTTGTGCATTTTGTGTCTTGATTATTATGTGACGGAAGGTATTTCTTTTTTGATCTAGTCTGTTTGGCGTTCCGTAGGCTTTTTGTGTGATTATGGGCATCTCATTCCTTAGGTTAGGGAAGTTTTCCTCAATAATTTTGTTGAAGATATTTATTAGCCCTTTAAGTTGGGAAACTTCACTCTCATCTATACCTATTATCCTTAGGTTTGGTCTTCTCATTGTGTCCTGGATTTCCTGGATGTTTTGTGTTAAGAACTTTTTGGATTTTGCGTTTTCTTTGACAGTTGTATCAATATTTTCTAAGGTATCTTCTGCACCTGAGATTCTTTCTTCTATTTCTTGAATTCTGTTGGTGATGCTTGTGTCTATGACTCCTGATTTCTTTTTTAGGTTTTCTATCTCCAGGGTAATCTCCCTTTGTGATTTCTTTACTGTTTCTACTTCCATTTTTATGTCCTGGATGGTTTTGTTTAATTCCTTCATCTGTTTGCTTGTGTTTTGTTGTAATTCTTTAAAGGATTTTTGTGTTTCTTTAAGGACTTCATCCTGTTTTCCTGTGTTCTCCTCAAGTTTTTTGATAGTGTTATTCATTTCCTTTTTATAGTTCTCTAGCATCATCATTAGAAGTGATTTTAGATCTGGTTCTTGAGGGAGTTCGGGACTTTCTAATGTGGGAGAACTAGGTTCTGATGATGACAAGTACCTTGGGTTGCTGGTGCTTGTGTTCTTGCGCTTGCCTTTTGCCATCTGGATCACTTTTGTGCAATCTGTGCTATCTCTGACTGGGGCCTGTCTTTCCTATTATCTAGGTTGTGTCAGAACTGTTTGGGATGGGTTTTGCTGCTGTGGTTAGAGCTGAGGCCCAAGATCTGCTCCGTGCTCAGGTGGAAACCGGAAGGGGCCCAGGCTCCGGGTCAGGAGTGGATTCCTGGGTCTCAGTGGGTCCCGTTTGCTCCCTGTTTGGGGGCAAGTGTTGCAGCCTCCTAGCCTAAGATACTGCTTGGGGTAGACCTCCTGAGAGCCCCGCTTCCTCTGGGTTCTGAGAGATTGGGTGCAGAGCTGACTCCCGGGATCTGCTCGGGCTCAGACCGGAAGGAACCCGCACTCTGGGCCAGGAGTGAATTCCTGGGTCCCAGTGGGTCCCAGTTGCTCCCTGTTTGGGGGAAAGTATTGCCACCTCCTAGCCTAAGATACTGCTTGGATTAGAGCTCCTGAGAGCCCCGCTTCCTCTGGTTTCTGTGAGATTGGGTGCAGAGCTGCCTCCCGGGATCTGCGGGATCTGCGAGTGCTGGGGCCCAGACCGGATGGAGTCCCTGCTCCAGGCCAGGAGCGAATTCCTGGGTCCCAGTGGGTCCCGGTTGCTCCCTGTTTGGGGCAAGTGCTGCTTTTTCCTTACCTGGGATGCTGCCTGAGTTAAAGCTCCTGGGAGTCCCTCTTTCTCTCGGTTTTCTGGGGTTGGGTGCTGAGCTGCCACCTGTGACCTGCTCTATGCTCGGGCCCAGACTGGAAGTCCAAACAATGGTAACTCACAACAACTAGAATGCTAATCTTGTAAGCTATATTAAGTCTAAATCCTCCAGTGGTAAATTCTGGTCCCCAAGGTCCATTCTCCCTTTTAGCCATTTACTCATACCTGAGACTGGTCACCGACACCCAGCAATCAAAACACCAGGTCCCAGCAATCAAAACATCAGGTCCCAGCAATAAAAATTCATTATTTGGATACAGTGGCTAACTTGTCCAATAAGGACTTGCCAGCTCACCCTAGCACAGACACCCCCTTTCTTCTTAGAGATCCCACTTGCTGCTGCTGCCTGCTCTCTGCCTTTGCTCTATCCAGAGCAGTTCCCCACCCCACCCCTACCCCTCCATGCACCTTCTTGTCCCTCTGGGGCAATAAATCTCCTTTGTGCTGCGAATTTGATGTTTGGTGTGTCCTGTGCCAACCCTGAAGAGAGAACCAGAAGAAATACCAGGCCATCTCTCTGGCCCGAGCTGGGGTCATTTTTTTCTCCATGGATACTTTTATCTAAAATAAAACAAAGAAGTTGAGACTTCATTACATTCTCTTCTCTTGTCATCCAGGATGAATCTATATTTGTAGTCCAGGATTTGATGTTCCTCTGGAGAGGACCCCACACCAATTCTTCCAAGCATAGTCCGAGGAACATCAGGGTATTTTGGTAAATAGTTCTTGCCAGATTCTTCTGGGCCAAAAGTTTTGTTAGAATCTATGGTAATGTGGTAGCTGGGGAGGGGTGGATCAATGGATAAAGCACTTGCCACACAAGCACGAGGACCAGAATTTGGATCCCCAGAATGAGCATTTGCTTGCTAGACATGGCACCAGTCTGTAATGCAAGACTTCAGGAGGCAGAGATAAAAGTCCTTAAGACTGGCCAGAATCAATATCTGTAGATTTAGTAAAGGCTTGCCTCAGTGGATAAAGTGAGAAGCTATCAAGGAAGATACTCAATGTCAACTTTGAACCTCCACACTCACACTCACATGTACCTCCAAACACATGGTGACACACATACACACAGAGACATACCACACACACTTAAAAACAAGAATCTATAAAAACAAAACATTAGTTCCCTAAAACACTTCTTCTGTATATTGCCCAGGCAGTGAAAATTATTGCTAAGTTATGGCGTCTTGTCTTTAATGTTGTCCAAACAGGAGAGTCTCTTATTCTATTGATCATCCACAGTGCAGGATTCCTTTTGACTTTTAGGAATGTTATATGGTGGGATGAATCTTGAGAACCCCAAAGGTTACTGCCAGTGACAGAGAACGCCTTGACCTTATTTTGACGCCTGCCTTAGGCCTGGATCTAAACCTCTAAGAAAACTGAACTGCGAAGCAAAGAATTGTTTAGATCATTCTGGCTTTGGTATTTAAAACTGTCATTAAATTAATCAGCATGAGTGAGGCACCTGGACGGCTGTGGGGAATCAGACTACCATAAACAGAAAGAGTTCTATAATGGGGATTGACATCCTCAGGGATGTTATCAACATAGTGCATTATTACAAAGAACCTAGGATGGGGAGCTGAGTCACCTCACTGGAAAAGAAATACAAAGCCCAACTCTTGCTGCCACATCAAATGTTCCTCACTCACAAGAGGTATTCAGTAGCCAGTTTCCCATCCTTAAGGTCCAACAATCCTTCAAGTATATCATTTCCAAGGATTCATTATCTATCTATCTGTCTGCCTGTCTATCTATCTATCTATCTATCTATCTATCATCTACTTTATCTCTTCTTTTTTTCTTTCCTTCTCACTCCCTGAGTCTCCTCTCTCTCTCTATCTTGGTACAGGGTCTTTATGTAGCTCAGGCTAGCATCAGATTTACTATGTAGCTGAGAATGATCCTGAATTTCTGATCTTCCTGCCTCTACCTCCCTCATGCAAGGAGACATGCACTATTTCACCTGGTTTATGCAGTGCTGAATTTCAAACCCCAGGCTTCTTATATGCTAGGCAATCGCTCTACCAACTGGGCCACCTCCCCATTCCTTTCCTGTGTCTTTTTGGAGGAAATACTCATTTATTTTACTGAAGAACCTTACTTCACACATTTAAAAACATTTGCCATTAATATGTTTTTGTAGTTAACCTAACTCTATCATGCTGTGATTTAATAACTTTGTAATTTTTAATATAATTATACTTACTATAAATGTAATGTGACAGAAAATCTATATGTATCTAAATAAATGTGTAAACCTTAAAAATAAGGTAATTATACAACTGTAAATGGTTTAAATTGGTGTGGATAATTTAGGATACATGTCAATAGCTCCTTTTTTAAATAAATAAACCTTTACAAATAAAACTGTATTCTATTTTCATTATTATGCTTCTTTTGATATCTACAGCTTTGGGGTCACTAAAATAACTTAGTTTTTGAGTCTAAATCATGAATTATTTGTATACAATGCAGCCTCATCATACTTGTAAAAACCACCTAATTACTCAAATTCCTAGAACTGGGGTCAAAGGAAGGAAAAAGAAATGGTTCTAGAGATGAGGTATTAAACACTTCACTTTTATTCTTCAACTTGGAAATCCAGTGGTTTGCTCTGCAGGGACAAAAATCTGTCTGTGGCATCAAAAAGGTCACAACAAAATGAACTGCTTTCCACTTCAACAGCTGTACCAGGAATTGACTTAGCCGTCACCCATTGCTGGATGTCAGCATTGTCTCCAATCTCTGTCCTCATAGGTAGGGCTCAGGTGCCCTTTGCTGGCTGTGGCTCTTTTGCTTGTTTCCATATGTGACTCTTAGGCTACGCCCCTGGGAGAATTATTAGATGAAAAGGTAACATCCTATAGTTCTTGATTCGTGTAAAGCTGTAATTTATACTCTTGTGACTAACAGTACCTTCAGAAGAGCATAACTTCCCACAACACTACAGTGCACTCTTCCACTTCCTTCTTAGTAATGCTCGTATCTTCAGTGTCTGTGAACTTTAAGCTTCCCTCTAAAGAGAGATGAAATTCAGGGAATTTTGCAACCAATCTTGAATGGAGAAGCCTGCTTACTAAAAGACTCTTTGCATAGGATGGAAATGCTTTTGGACTCCTTTTCTCTACCCCTAAATCATGTGCACTTTGTGTATACAACTCCTCTGTGCCTCTGACTGAGGTAGCTATCCCTGCTGCAACATATGCACACATACACTTACAGGGACACACACAGTTAAAAGAAGGATCTGTGTTAATAAAATGTTGGTTCCATAAAATACCCTGTATAGTGCAACCACGTAGAAAAAAATGATGAGTGAGCTGAATGTCATGCTGTCAAGGAAGACAGCAGATACAATGGACACATTGGCCAAAATTAAAAACTAATATGATTATTCTGGCAAGCACACACCAATGTATGAAGGCAATGGAACGTATTATATCTTAAATAAGACCACTGCAAATGATATGCATTGGATCTATTCATATACATTTGCTCATCCAATAAGCTGGTACCTACAGTGTGATGTTCACCTGCTGCTGAGATGAAAGTGACTACACAGTTACACAGTAGCAACAGAGGCACAGCCTCCGCCCTCCCCTCCCCCCTGTGGAGTATATGTGGATGAGCACAACCCGTACCATGATGAAGTCAGATGGGGAAAGCCTTCCTGCCCAGCTGGGAAAGCCTGTGGACCGCACAGTGCAATCTGACCTTTCCATCATGAACCCAGCCAGCCCCACTCCCGAGCCTCCCAGTTTCCCAAGATGAGTCTGTGTGAGCTTATCTTGCCTCTAAGAACTTTAAGTTGAGACAAGCTGACACAGCAAGAAACCAGAAGCACAGTGCTAGATTTAAGTGAAACAGTAGAAGAGGAAACAGAAGAAGAGATGGTCCTACCCAACCGCTCAGCCCCCACATTAGACACGTCCTTGAAAGGAGTGAGTGAATAGAAATGTCCTGTACCACGCTGGCTATGACCTATCGTCTTCCAGGCCAGACTGGCAGGCTTCCTATGCAAATAAAGGCTCCTTACTCTGTGTCTAGAGTAAGTTTTATTTTCAGACCAGCAAACCAAATTCTGGGGCTCTAGTGAGCGAGAGCCCAGAAATGCACAGAGCTCATGGCCACCCAGTTCATATTGAGCACATCTGCTCATGTGCAAAGCTGACCAGAGATTTGTGTCTGTCTGTCTGTTTCCTCTCCAAATCTTTAGCAATTCAACAATAAACACCAGAAACCAAACTCCACTCAAAACATTCACAAACACACTGCAAACATGTTTAATGGCACTTGAAGCCAAGGAAGTGGGGCTGGGGGAGACGGGTGTTGGTGGGTGTTCCCAGTTCCTATGGTCAGAGCCTTAGCCACAGCCTGAAAACACAAGGTATCAGGTTCTCAGCTAGCCCCCTTGGTGGGGAGAGCTGGGAGCTTCTGACCTCCTTTGGGGTTATGGCTGCTGTTCTCAGTCTGTGCGTAAGCGAGTGGTCACAGTCCTTAATTGCAAAGGGGAAGTGGTCAGAGAGCACACTGTCGTGGCAAGATTGATAACTTGTAAGATCTCTTGGAAGAACGCCAGGAAATAACAATGGGGTTGAATCTGAGCTAAATATACATATGCAACACTTGCGTGCCTGCTTGAACTTTCCAACGTGCTCTGAAAAGGGAAAGCAAAAAGAAAAGTTGATGGAAAGGAGTTGAAGAGGGAGTTTATAACAAAGCCTGCAGCATTCGCTGCCATTCCCCACTTTAGTGAAGAGAACACTGAGAGAGGAGCGATGGGCTCGTGCTAAATCCAGCCCAGCATTCCAAGCTAGTTAGCACTCTTACGGATGTAGTCATGAATCTGCCTTAATAACCTTACAAAATGGCCCTCTGCTCCCATTTTGCAGACAATGAAGCTAAAGCCCAAAGACTTAATATCTAGGGAATATTATAACCGGGATTTTTTCTCCAGATTTTGGAAATTAGACATCACAGTTCTACCCTCCTGCCATTGAAGTCTGAGCCCTTTTCATCAAGTTCAAAGTGAACGCTTCCTGTGGGAATAGGACTGTAGTTTGAGTCATGCTGTTGGCTAGGGAAGTTGTCTTCTCTAAGACTAACTCTCAAGGATAAAGAGTGGCTTACATTAGATGGCCAGAGCTGGGGGTCAAGTGGGGGTTCCAGGGTTGGGACACACATTTCTTTTAGTCTGTCTCCCTATTCCTGAAAAAAATCTAGGGAAATCACAGAAAATGCTGCCCATGTGCAGCTTCCGATTTGCTGCTACTGAGTGTTGTTTCTGTGTCAAATGACAGCTCTGCCAATTCATTATCTGCCTTGAAATGAAAGAATTATTGCCAAAGTGGGCTCTAGTATCCTGGAGTTCCAAGAACTAAAGTGTAGAAAGAAGCCTCAGAAGAATGAAGACTATATTGTTCACTTGATCATCATATACCCACATCGAGTCTTCTAGGGAAAAGTGTGAGAAAGACAGATGCCACCTGGATGGACTGATCTCCATTAAAAGCAGAGCTAAGGGAGAGGTTTCTAGTCTTTGCAGTTTAGCCTTAAGGAGTCATGAATATAAAAATCAAATTAAATTAAGAGTGGTGACCTTTTTGGAACATCCTCAAAAGGTTTTGCTGGGTGACGTGAAGACTCTGGTACATTCAATAAAGCTGCCTAAATACCTACCATGTGATGAAGACCATGCCAAATGTTCTGGAGGATACAAAATCAAGACAAAGGCTAATAGAGTCAGAATTTTCTCCACAAGGAGGAAAGCTGGGAATCAGAACTTGGAATGTGAATTAGGAGGAAAACAACTGTAAAGACAGAAGAAGTGTCTATGGGCAGAATGTGGAGTTTAAACTGAGTTTTGTGATTAGATAGGGATACTGGTGCATGAGTTAGGGAAGAAGGAAAAATTCATCTAGAACAAGAGTTCAGGGATGAGAAAACAAACAGTGGAACCCAAATTGACAGTGGTAGGCTACCTGATGATGAGTTTAGGACGGATCTCTATGTATACACGCTTTCTCGGGTGTGTGAGGGGATTAAAAGATAAGGATTTGGCCAAGCGGTGGTGGCGCACGCCTTTAATCTCAGCACTTAGGAGGCAGAGGCAGGCGGATTTCTGAGTTCGAGGCCAGCCTGGTCTACAGAGTGAGTTCCAGGACAGCCAGAGCTACACAGAGAAACCCTGTCTTGAAAAACAAACAAACAAAAAAAAGATAAGGATTTACAGACAGAGTTACAGATAGAGATACACTACAGACACGGATATATATATATATATATAACATAATCTTGAATATTGTGCAAATACTTGGGGGATCTGTTTTACATATTCAGAAAGTATATGGTCAACAGGTTTCTGGGGCCTACAACTGGTGTCACTTTCCAACATTCTTAAATAATACCCCTGATCATGCTGTTCCATGCTCAGACACTTGGTTGATCATCTACCTCCTGAATGACCGCCGCAAAGCACACTTCAACTGTAATAGCCAGTGTTGTGTAAATTGATAGAGTTGCTTGGACTGTTCTCCATCCATGCCCCTCTATCCTGACAGCTCAAAGTTGAGCTGATTTATAAGTAAGCAGCCCATCGAGGTTCTATCTATGGAAGTGATTGCACTGGCTGTTAAATTGCCTTCCACAGTTTTACATGAATATCTTCTACAGAGCAAAAATTACTACTATACAGCAAGAAAAAAGAAGCTAGCAACATTTGTATTTTCTCATGTAGGATATAAGCCTTAAGACACCTTTAAAAGCAGACTAATGTCACCTGATTGAGCTGCTTATACAAATAAAAGTTGAGCCAGAAATGCCCTGGCTGGCCCTTACTGCCTTGAACCTCTCATGCTAGAGGAGAGGAGTCAGGACAGTCCTGGAAAAGAATCCTGGTTTTCTGCCAGTACTGACTCAGCAGCAAGAGAAAGAATGATTTTTGTTATTTTTTCTGTTATGTTTTGTTTTTTGTTTTTCGGGTTTTTTTGGGGGGAAGGGTGGGGGAAGTCAACAAAACCTGGCTATTATTTTAAAAGAGATTCTCATGGAAGGAAAGTTGGCTGTATTAAATAAGTGGGCTCATTAAAACTGAATAAAACCAGAATACAGTTGAAACTCTGAGCATTAAATTGTATTTTTCCAGCACTCACAAAGACAGCTGTTGCAAGCTCAGCGTTCTCAGGTCCTGCAAGGTCCTCTTGATAATAAGGATCATAAAACAGAATGCTTCCAAAACACCAGTTCATAACATTGACAATTCCTCCTTTATAAATTCTAAATGCAGTAGTCATTAGCCTTGCCGATGTGACCAGCTCTCACAACAGACAAGATGGGCATAAATGTTTGGTTCATTATTTTTTTCACATTCTAACATCTCCAGAGTTGAAAACTGATATAGTAAGAAGCATTTCTCTCCCTGTTCTCACAGCATACAAGAATGCCGTTGCAGAGACTGGAGAGATGGCTCAGGGGTTAAGGGCCCAGGTTGCTCTTCCAAGAGGACACTGGTTTGTTTCCCAGCACCCACATAGTGACTCATAACCAGCTGTAACTCCAGTTTCAGGAGGTCTTCTGCCGTCTATGGGTACAGTCACATTTGTGGTGTACAGATATACACACAGGCAAAACACCAATTCATACACAAATAATACTGCTGCAGCCAATGATGAATAAGGGTATAGATTCCAGTACAGCATTTAGCAACTCGGAACACACTTGAATTTTCTCTGGATTAGACACCTGAACTTGTCTCACTTACATTTCCCTACAGCTTCCCTTCCAGTTCTATTTTGGGCCGCAAGTAAGAATATCTTCATGCTTCAAGGTTGAGGGGCCGGGGGAGTGGAGACAGTAAGGTTAATATTCTAACCAGCATCAAAATAGCCATGAATGATTCATGCCCCCACCCCCCACAAAGAGTGGAGTGGATTTGTTAGATCATGAAGATAAGATGATTGTAAGAGAGGCCCCAGAAGTGTGCGAGCGAATACTCCTGTACATGTGCTCACACGGATTGGCTGAGTGTGACTTTGGTTCTGCCAAAATGATCCAGTCTGAGACTCAGGCAAGAGATATGAGCTGGAGCAACTGATACAGAAAGAAGGTGTAACAGAGTAACAAAGGCTGCGGCTGAGGCTCTGAGCGCCAGCAGAGAGTCAGGACCCAGCCCTCAGTTTCTCTTGTAAGATGCCCTCCTTTCCCACATCCCTAGACTTAGTTATTTCAGCGCTACAGAGAGGACATTTTCATTCTTTGTCATCTGAAAATCTGAGCATGCAGTCATCTCTGAATGGATGGCTCTGTTTCTTAAGAGAGAAATGATACTCTAAACCAGATACAATATGTACCCTACCATCCGCTAATGAAAAAAGAAAACTTAAGATGGATAAAGATGAGACTTTTCCATCCCAAACTCTGGGAAAATTCTTCTAGAACTAAAACCTCCAGTTTTTCAAGACCACAAGAGGCAAAAAAAAAAAATACTAGTTAACTAGTTAATTAATTAACTAAGACAGGATCACACTATGTGGCTGAGCCCAACATGGAACTTGCTCTACAGCCCTGTCTGTCTTCAAATCTGTGATCCTCCTGCCTCTGATTTCCAAATGCTAGGATGCTAGCTGTGTATATCACATTCAATGCAAACACAACTGTAACTTGTTCCCACAGATAAAAAGTTAAGAATCCTTGTAAGTCCAGCCACTTCCCTTAAGTATTTAGCCTTTGCTTATATCTCACCTGTGATGTTTCCCACATTACAACTCTTCCCCCACCACCACTGCCCAGCCCCAGATGGACAGGATTCCACGGAAGCAGGAATATTTTCAAACAGACCAAGAATTAAATAGCTTCACTCTATGATGCCAGAAAAGCCCATGTTTTATGCTTTTGATTCTGTAGCTCTTTTTCTGGAAAAAGAGAAATCGTTTAGGGGAGGCATTCTGACGACAGACAGCCTGAGGAAGACGACATAATTGAAGAAGAAATATTTGTAAAGAAAGTATGTGCTTTGCGATCACTCATCCTCATCTCACACACCATCTCTTTTCTCCCTGCCGTCTACGTGAGAGATTTCCCATCCATCTCCATGTTGTGTTTACTTGCTATGCACACAGAAGATCAAAAGATATTTGCTGAGAACATTAAGTACCAAACACTCTGCTGGGCTCTAGGAAGATGGCGTTGAACAGAACAAATGCAACAGGTGCAGTCCCCAGAACCAATCACCAGGTTTAAACAAGTTACCCTGACAATGGCAAAATCTTCCAATGAGCTCTTATGACTCCTTTCTTAGTGAGCTTCCTTTCCTTGAATCTGAAGAACAATCCGGGACAGGAACATGGCCTCAGGTGCCTAGACTAAAGATCCTAGTGACATGGACTCTCCAGCAAAGAACTCTCTGGCATCTCTCCCTAAGTGTTCAGATTTTTCTCTTTGAATCCCCATGTGTCAAGGGGATGCAGTGATGGAAGTGGAAAGGTGCCTTTAACCCACAGAGAGCTGTACCAAATCCCCCCCCCACTCTGCTACTCTGCCATGATGAGGATAAACTCTGTTTCCCCAGTACTGCCTTTGTCAACACAGGAAAAGGTTGCCTACAGTGTCTCTTGATGTACAGCATTTCCTAAAGTTTTGTCCAGGAATGGTGAGATTCAAAAGGCTCTGAGGACTGAGGTGGAAAGAAGAGAAAATGGGAACAGGAAGGATTTGGCTAAAGGAAAGGAAATGGGTGTCACGTTTCACGTGAGGTGGAACATCTTGTATCTGTAGCATTGTGTTGCGTGATGCACAGTTATATGGACACACTTAGATCCTATAACTTCTATATATTGCCTTTAAAAATTAAACTGGTAACAAGGGAGAAGGTCCAGAAAAAGTGGTCTATCATCTTATGTCATTTCAGAGTTGGGATGGAACCACAAACCAGAAACCATGGAGCCAGACAGGGTCATGACTTGCCAGCAGTATCACTATCAGCAATTCTCACTAAATCTACTTTCTCCTGCCTACCACTAAAAACCCTGCTAAAGAAGAGTTTGTCTGGAAAAATCATACACTATACTGAGTTAGATTTTCCTCTTTTTCCCCCCATCTTACATCACTATGAATGCTGGTAAGAGCCCTGAGCAGCACAGTACAGCTGTAATGTGACAGGAAGGGCTCAAGAATCCCAGTGCTTTAAACAGAAGACAGGGGCTTTCCCTTCACCTTTGAGGAGGCCCACCAAGAGAGCTCTGGGTGCCATCTGGACGACAGTTAGCATTCCTTAGGAAGACTTCTTGGCCCAGAGAAAGGATAGTGTTGCCAGCTAAGAGGATGTCACTGGAAAGAGAGTGTGCTTAGGAGATAAATAACGGAAAATGTCCTAGGAATCCCACGGCCACACAAGGAGCACAGAAGTCTCCTGGCAAATGGTGTTGAGAGGAATTAAAGTAAGTTGGGAGGTGTGAAGGACGAAGAGGAATGGGGAGAAGGTCCATCAGGATTCATCTCCTGTTCTTTATAACCTGGAAGAGAAGAGAGACAATGATGCTCTCTTATTCGCATAAAATTGTTGTCAAGATACATGGTACAAAAGAGCTCTTGACAGTGATGATCACACACTTGGGGCAGCCTGGCTCCTGTTTTGAATGATAAGAAAAGCTTCCTGAATGAAGTGATCTTGAGTGGACAGATGGGTGTCTAATAAGGACAGTATGTTGAGGACAGAGTAACACAGACACAAGAACATATATGCCAAGGCCATGTGGCTGCAGGAATCACTTGGATGAACATGGAAGGTGAATTATTTTCTCTAAGAGGTCTGGGAGTAGAGACTGCAGATAGCTTGACCATATAGAACTTTTTTTTTTTTTTTTACCAGGCAGAGAAACATGTTATTCCTGTCCTAAGAAATTAGGAAAGTCCCCAGGATTAGGCACAAGATTGACTGTTTTTAAAAGGTCACTGTGGCTATGTTTGGAAAGCAGATGTTGGACTGCATGAGAAGGAATAGAGACAGGTTAGATCACAGGACTTGACCCCGTGAGTGTGAGCGCAGGTGTTAATTGCCAGTTCATGGGATCTAGAATCACAACAGAACTCAGAGACTGCGTGTGGGTGATCATCTTGATTAGATGAGGTGGTGGAAGAAGTGTCACCCATGTTGGTGCCCATTCCCAGAGATGGGATGCTGGACGGTAGGAAGAAGAGAAAGTGAGCTGAGCATTCTCTTCTACACTGCTTCCTGACTGTGGATGTGACCAAATGGCTCGAGCCCCTGCCACCTTGACCTCCTTGCAATGATGGACAGTATCATCTGTGAACTGTGAGCCAATGTTAACCCTTAAGTGGCTTTTACAGGAGTATTTTATCACAGTTACTGAAAAAGAAACTAAGACAGACAGTTGCAGCTGAGACCAAGGTAGTGGAGATAGAGTGGGGACAGGTTCCAGAGGTTTCTAGGAGATGGTATCTGTGTGTCTGTTTCATCTGACCCACACAGTAATTACTGCAGAGCATCACTTTCTCCCATAACAATCCTGGCCTCGTGGGGGATTTCAAACTAGTCAGATGTAGACAGGAGCGATTTCTCATCTCGGAGAATTTGACTTATCTAAAAACTGAGTGATAGTACACTCAATTCTGTTAACAGAGTTCTGAAATACAGCTAAGCATCCTGTGATGCACAGGCCAGTTATCCAGCCAAAACACAAAGGATACCCCTGTCTAGTAACCGTAGTATAGATATTCTTTCTTCCTGAACAGCCTCTCCAAAAGCCAATAGGGGAGTCCCTTCTATCACTCTTAGGAGCAACAGAGATGCAGAATGTACCTACCGTATGCAGCAGTCAGGAGGACTTGTCGTTGTCCACTGAACACCTGTCAAGCTCCCAGCCCTGGCCAAGCTCTGCTCTAGGTGAGGAATTCTTTGCCATCTTATTTCCCATCCTCCCCACCTTATTCCAAGCATCTTGTCACAACATCTATGAGAGCCCTCTGCAATCCAGAAGTTTGTCTCTTATTAGATCCTGCCTAGTGTTTGCAGACGCTCTTTCTACTATTACAGTAGGTGGCTAATGAATGACTCTTTCTACCTTAAAGAAAACAAAGCCTTTGGGTTAAAATTAAGGGAGACTGGGAAGAACTGAAGTCAAAGTAGACTTAATAATGAGTACTTTGCATAATTATCCCAAGATATTAATTCTGGCAAACAGTGGTTCACCTTTCTTGCTGACTCTCAGTATATTCATAGTATGATTATTGAATGTCCCACAATGGTTCATACATTGGAACATTTTAGTTTCCTACTGGCCATGACATCTGAAAGGTTATAGAACCTTTAAGGAGGTGGCACCTATCTAGAGGAAGTAGGTCTGGGGCAGAGGGTGTGGGTGGGCTTCATTAGTTATAACCCAACCTCTTTAACCTCCGTATCCTCGATGGCCACCAAGATGTAAGCAAGCCGCCTCATATTCCTCCGCCATGTCTTCCTTATCATGCTGGATCCTGAAATCATGAGCTAAAATAAGTCCTTCCTCCCCTGAGTTCCTTTTCAGCAGATAAGCAACTGTCTTATACCACCTCTTAAAATCAGGTTGAAGGCTAGACCCCAAATTCTTTGTCCTTCCACTTGCGACCCCTTCTTCACCCCTCCATCAGCCAACACTCACACTCAACTCATATCAGAAGGTTGAGTTCTCACGAAGGCTTAGTTCTGCCTTCTCTGGAAGGAGGGTGATGGGTTTGCAGTCAGCCTTCTGAGGTTGATTGTTCTCCTGCAGATCTCCTTTTGTAGTCAGAGCAAGGATTGCTGGGCTCTCCCAGTCCCACTTCAACAAGTGGAATCGCAGTCTTCCTTCTTACAGCGCATTACCTCACAGTGTGAACCGAAACCACAGGCAGAGGTAGGAATGAGTGGCTGAAGATAAGTGATACATGAACTATGACGACTATATTCTGTCAGTGAATACAAGTGTCCCACGTTTCATGCAGAGAAGACACTGCCCTCACAGAAACCAAGACCGTTCGCTGCTTTATCGTATCTCAGACGGAGTTCATTTATTTTCCAAACTCCACCTTGCCTCTGTGTTCTCATTGCTGTACTCTATCTGCACAAATGTGAATTTTTATCTGTGTAGGAACAATGATAGCTCTGGAGTTACTGATGAAAATCTTTCACACAAAGACTAGAGATGAAAACGACTTTGATTTTGTCCTGATTAATTTCCTTGCTCTGATGCAATCTTCTGATTGGTTTTCCTGCTGGATGATATAGAGAAAATTTGATTTTTGTTTCCTTTCATACTCTTAGGGAACCAAGATCGTGTTTCTTTTATTGTTGGGGTAAATATGATAAGCGTGTGAATTTTGAAATTCAAGGCAGATGCACAGAACCACACAGAGGCTATTTTTATTTACATATGATTTTCAAGCACTAACCCAAATGGAAAAAAAAAGGTATCTGGTAATTTCCAATAACCAAAGCGATTTCTACATGTCCCATGCATAGTTTCAAGGAAGGAGAAAACAAGTCCAACGGCCCATCTGATAAATAGAACACTGCCTGAATAAAGTAATGTCAAGGTCACAAGTAATTCTCTGCCCTTAACTGGTTCCCTGACAGTGTTTGGAAATGTTTGCACCACTTCTGCTTTAAAGTTGAACACCAAGCTGCAATGCACCTCATGATAGAGCTCTGCCTAGCATACACGAGACTCTGGGTTTAATCCCCATTATCGCAAATAATTTAAGAGGGTTGAGCCTTTGTCACAATAGTAGTCTTAAAGAAGAAAGCTAAGGTAGTTAGTCATTTAAAGTCTTGACACTGTCTCCAAAGAAACAAAACAAATACAATTTGTAAGCATGAACATTAGCATACATATGTATGTGCAAAGAAAAATTATTTTAAGAAATAGTCTTAATTTGAGGGGGCTGACAGGTTTGAAATCCATAAAACAGACAGGTGGGTCAAGAAGTCCAGTGAGAGTTTGCTGTGTATGCTTGGGTCCAAAGCCAGTCTGGAAGCAGAATAGTCTTTCCCCAGTGAGGACCTCAGTCTGTTTTCGCTCAAGGCTTTCAACTGATTAAATGAAGCCCACTTATATCTGCTTTACCAAACTCTACTGACCTGAGCGTTAGTCTCACCTAAACATCATGCTCAGAACAGCATTCTGACCTGTGCATGTCCACCGAAGGCACCATAATGTATCCAGGTCAACATGTAAAACCAACCACCAAATCCTTTGCCATACATGCCTTTACTATACAGACCTGTGAGTTCCCTGAGGGTTCAGAACTTGGCACAGCTAGTTTTAACAAAGCATAAAAGAGGATAAAAGGATCTGAGGCCTTGGCATCAGGAAGAAACATCTAACTTATGCTTAGATTCTTATAGAATATCCAAGGCCAAGAAGATGACAGTAGATCTGTGGACCACTCTGGAACTAGTGTTTTGCTGGGCTTTCATCTCTTTAGGATTCATACAGAACTAGCAAGAAAGGGATGCTGATATTTGTTGACTGGTACTCAATTTGTAACAGACACTATTCTAATCTCTTCATATATTAACTCATTTAGTCTTGTTTAACTCATTAACTCATTTAGTGAAAAAAAAAGGATTGTATTGCTGTCTCTGTCTTACATATAAGGAATCTGAAATCCAGTGAGCTTTAGCATTGTGCCCAGGGACGTGCAGCTAGAAGTGTGCAGAGGTGGAATTTGAATCTCTGAAGCCTGCCATGAGAGTTCATACCCATAAACACGATCTCATCTCTGAAACCACCATGGAAGATGTTATCTGGGATGTCCTCCGTGTTCCCTGTGTTAGTACATACACATACAATATGTTCCTCCTAGTACCAGGAAAATGATTGCATCTCCGGGACCTAGTTTATTAAGATGGATCAGATATACAACCTACATTGTTTTCTCTTGCCTGGCTTATACATTTCCCTTTCAAGAGCCTTGAGCCTGTCAGGTTACATCAGTGCTAGGAGGAGCTGAAGGAAAATCACCCTGCAGTTGACCATGCAAACCAGTACTCCTGCTCCTTGGGGATGTTTCCTAGTTCTTGTTCCCATCATGTTATTGTTTCTATTGTCTTGTCTTATTCTGATTGTCTGCCTCCATGTCTTATCAGCTTTTCCTTACACAGCACTTGATACCAAGCTTGTTACTTTATGTCTGCTAGCAAATCTGCTCACAATAACTCCTGCTTATACCTAGATCTTGTTGCCAATTACTGTGCTAATGCCCAGTCCCTGAGTTCCACTCCAAAAACATTGTCTTAACCATAGATCTTCACAAAGCAATGGCAATTCTCATTGTCTGTGACCAAGGATAGAAAATCATAGGAACAGTCAGTTCCACTACCTGAAGCCACCAATAAGAGCTTCCAGATGCAGCAGACTGATGCTACAGGGCCCTAGCCCTGTTCTTTTCTCCAATTACCTTAGTTAAGTGTGAGAGGTCTTAGTAATACTTGATTAGTGCCCTATGCTGAGCTGCAGTGTACATGGAGATGTGGACAAAGGCCTTTTCCTTAACATGGATGAACTCTTTTTGAGAGTTTCCCAAACTGACAAGAGCCAGAAAACTGGACAAGGAAGCCAGTGGTCTGCATTCCTTACATACTTGGAACCAGCAACACCAGGAGAAATCAGGTCAGAAAACACTAAGGCCATGGTTATGAGACAATCTGGAAAATCCAGAGAGTTCCACTGGAGTATACCTCACAAACCACATACAGCTCATAGGCAATGAAACTCCAGCCATGTGGTGGTGCTTCCAATGGCCCGAAGAATATTGGACACAGAGGTCTCAGAGTCTTTCCATGATTCCACCAGAAGCCAACGTTGATGATATAAGCAAAGTCAATAGGTGCGCATCATGTTGATTGCAAAGATAAAATAAGTACAACCAATGGACTAGAAAGAGGAGAGAAACATTTATTACTCGTAGCAGGGAAGGACAGCATAGTAACTGTTTTGAGAGAAACACTCCCCTTAAACAAAGGAAGTAAGATGATTTGATTCTGGAAACCTATGCATATTTATATAGGCAAGAACTTTAGGGACAGGCACATTGCTGAGCACGCTCAGTACAGCAGTGCATTCCTGTTCCATTTAAGGTCATAGTGTAAGAAGCAAAGACTGTAGATACTTTTGCACTTGGTTAACTCAAAGGTTAAAACTGGGCTGAGGGGAAGATGTGGCTTATTTGATAGAGTGCTTGCTTAGTGTACAGAAAGTCATGGGTTTAATTCTCAGCAGGACATAAAGTGGGGATGGTTACACATCTGTAACCCTTCAAGAAGTAGATCGAATACTAGGTAACCATAAATTCAACTAAGTTCAGAGAAAGAATACATTCTCAGACTCATCTGAGGGGAAATATGCAAGGCTGTTTTTTCGTTTTGTTTTTTGTTTTTATTTGCATGAGGGGAAAGAAATGTAAAACTAAGCCAACAAAGGTGACTTCACCAAGGTGACTTCATTTCCAACACTCTACTGAAATTACTTCCTCTCAGTGCAGAGGTAACTTTATGTTTTCCTGTGTATCTTGTTCAAAAGACAGTCCTTGTGGTGTTCTTCTAAATGTAGGTAGTTTTATAGACTTCTACTCTCCGTCATTTAATCATCCAAGATACTCTTATGTGGGCATGAGTCAATGAAGAAACTGCCATGTTTGTTTGATTTCTGTTTTATGGACTGTTTTTGTTTCTTTGTTTCCTTTTCTTTTTCATTTCTTAAAGAATTTGGAGCAAGAAGCATTGGTACGTACCTGCACATGAGATAGAAGGATCCTGAGCTGCACAGAAAAGTTCAATTTCTACCAAATGAATAACACACTTCCACACAAATGAGTCTCTGCAGACCCACATTAGGTAAACTTTAGGTGGCTACAAATATTCCCACTTTCAGACCTAATGTTCTTTACATATTTAGATTCCTTCGCCAGAAACCTGATTTTAGTCATCTTCTACTTCCTCATTCACAGTTGTTTAGTCTTAGCTTTCAGTAAGAGCTTTCATTGTTTGTTTGCTTGACTTTGAGTTTTGCCAGTAGGATGTAATGAAGTACTTTAATCAGCTTGACTGCACTGTGGGGTTAAAGCCATTAAATGAGACACAGAGCTGGGAAATCATCAGCCTGACCTCTCCTATTTGTAAGTTGTGGGACAATGAGTGTTCTCCAGAGAAGAAGAGTGAGCACCCATGGGGATACGAAAGTGCATGTCTCCTGCTGACAAGTCACTTGCCAAGGGCAAAAAGTTGGCTAAAAAGCAAAGCTATACAACACAGTATTAGGAGAAACCTTGAACAGAGAGACTTTTATCTCCCATTCTAATAGAAATTATATGGAGAAAATAAGAAGAATTATGAAGAATCTATTTGAAAAAGTTGAGTTTTAAAAACAACTCACCACTCCATGCCAAAATTCTGTCTTTAGACACATGAAAGTCATCTTATGTTATTAAGAGTTGATATCCACACTTGCAATTCAGTGAGACCAGAAATTCAAAAGGACAGTCTTTGCCCAGTTGGATTATGATACTTAAATCAATGATATCATAACCTCTTGGCTCTTTGAATCTTTGGAATAAAAGATAATAGCATGTATATTCTAGAGCCAAGGAGCAAGCATCTTCTGATGAGTCTAGATGCCTGCTAGTTTTGGTCTATCAAGATTCCACACTCTCTAATTATATTAGAGTGAAGAGGATTACTCAGATGGTACACCTATAATTCTAGCACTCAGGAAGTGGAGATGGGAGGATTCTGAGTATAGTCAAGGCCATCTTTGACTATATAATGTGTTTGAGTCAAGCACGAGCCTCAACGTATGCCTCAAAAACACCCAATGAGCAAAATAATCAAACCTACACAGCATAACTGGATGGTGTTGGCTTTCATCTGAGAGACTTTTGAGGGCCTAAATGGCATAAGAGCAGATTTTACCTCTGAAGTTGTTACCAACTTTGTTGTAGTTTGATCTCTTTAATTATTATTATTTTTTCTACAAAATAAAGCACTCTGGTTTATTCTTGTAGTGATTTAATAAATTAAGGCATTTGTCTCCCTCCAGATAATGTGTCAGGAAGCACATGGGAGGAAGATGGAAGTGGCTGGGTGACCTCATCATCCATAAGCTGTGTGGCATGGATAAGTTATGAACACCCATCTCCTATACTAGATGTGTCTCTTCTGCACACTGACAAAGCATATTATGATTTGTACTGGTTGGGAAGACATAAGCCATCTGAAGTATCTGGCAATCCTTGTTACAGAGTGGGTTCTGAAAAAAAATGGTGCTTTCTTGTCTTAGTTATTTGTTTGGCCCAGTAAGTTCTAGACTCACAAACAAGACAGATTCACACAGATTCTATTGATTAGTATCTACTTTCTTTCAAGTGTCCTGTTCCCAAGTTCCCAACGCACCTGCATTGTTGCTCCTCCTACATCACAAAAAGCTCTCTATACTCTCATTGAGTGTCAGCTAAGCACTTTTTTCCCTGAGGACAATGTGGTTGTGATGCCACAGTGTACAGGCACCAAAACCAGCACTCAGAATCTCACTCATGATGGAGATGAACACGAAAACCATCAATCACAGCAGCATTCTAGATTCTATCCAGAGATTGGAGTTATCATTTTCTATATCTGTGCACAACGGTAGAAAGACAACACCTTCCTCATGACAGTAGACAAGAAAAAGAAGTCAGAAAGGCTTCAGCTGAGATGAGAGCTCTGAGAAATGCAGTCTAGGTGCAAAGGGAGCAGGGATACAGGGGTGTTTCCCAATAAAAGGATAGGATGAATTACCTCTTTCTTTTGGTAACATAGAATCCGTGATACACAGTGCCCACAGTCTGCAGAAGGCTGAGGATGCAGCTCTGTTGGCAAAGTGCTTGCCTTGCGTGTACAAATCCTTGGATTCTATCACAAATACCACATAAGCCATGTATTGCGCATGCCTGTAATCCCAGTACTTAGAGAGTACATATAAATGCACCAGGACTTCAACATCATACTTGACTATATAGCAATTTTGAGTCCAGTCTTAAGCTCTACCTACATCTAATTAATTTCATTCATTCTTTTGTAAAGTACTTAAAGTAGGGGTGAAAGGCATCACTCAGTGGTCGATCACTGCCTAGCATGTATGATATGAGGTCCTGAATTCAATCCCTAGTACTGCAAAAAATTATCTCAGATAAAATAGTGAATCAAGGGCATGTTGTCTATAGTCTTGCAGTCAGATTCACCATATATTATACATGTTGGAACTGTTGGACCATCTGCTGGGCTACAGTAGTCTGCTTGAAGGATATGAAGACTTGATTGAGCCTTCTGTTTGTGATCTAGCTAGAAAACCAGGTAAACTGTACAGCATCAGTAGGCATGCAACGCTGGAACCACCTGGCTAAAGCATGCTGTGCATGCATGCACACATACTTAGCTTTACAGGGTGAATGCTTTCCACACATGTAAGCGGATTCATGTGGAAATATCAGGGTTCCAGGTTTCCCACTACAGTCTCTGAGACAACATTGGAGTCAATAAAAAAAAAATACTTTTTTCTGTTCAAGAGTTATTTCTAGTGCTACAGAGATGGTTCCATCAATAAGTGTATACTGAGCAAACAAGCATTTAGATCCCCAGAGCCCACATCAAAATGCCAGGCAGGGCAGCTCACAGCTATCATCCCAGCACTGCAGAGTCAGATCAGAGAACTACGGGCACTTGTGGACCACCTCATCTAGTCAAACCAGTGAGCTCAAGTTCAGTAAAAGGCCTTGCCTCAAAAGTAAAGTGTAAAGGTGATTGATAAAGAACCTGATATCAACCTCTGGCCTCCCTGCATATACACATATGTATAAGAAGATGTATGCATGGATAGATAGAGCCATCAATCCTACATACACATACATACATACATACATACATACATACATACATACACACACTATATATACATATATATGCATATATAAATACACAGGATGTTTCCAGTTAATTTCTTAAAAGTAAATGCATTGTGATTCATCTTATAATTTGATACAGAAAATGTTCAAAACTGATGATAAATATAAGTGTTAGAAATTAAGGAACTGATTAAAGTGTATTTGTGATGCAGACCTGATTCTGCCCTGGTACCGTAGTCAGTTACCTCCCCATGGGTGCATGTCACCATTCCGTGTCAGTGGATACAGACATGAGGTCCCCGAGGACCTGGGACTATCTTTTTCATTGCAAATTAAATGTCAACAAAGATTGTCACTTAAGGTGGATAATAAGCATCTGCCTTGACAAAGAACGGTCAGCTTATGGGCCAGGGTAGAAGATGTACGTCACTGAGGCAGAGAGGATGATGGATTCCAGAGGTAGGCCAATTAAGTCAACACTGGCTTGAAAACGTCTGTACAGCCAATGGTTTCTCTCGGGGTTTTGAGATTGCACCATCTGTGGGCTCAGAGTTGAAGGAGGGGTGCTGCCTTGGCACATGAGTGGACAGACTTAGTAGCTGAGAGAGGAGGGACAAGGTAGGATGAAGAGCACATCCCAGAGGTGACCCAGCCCTGAATGTGGCAGCAAGATCCCACAGAGAAGAGGAAAGCTGAATGCTTGTGGAGATGATGATAATGGTAAAGATGAAGATGATGGTGAGGGTGACGGTGATTTTGATGAAGTTGAAGAAAAATCACCAGTGAGGAAATCTGGATGAAGCCTTCCTGTGGAAAGGACATAAAATCAAGTCAGAACAGAAACGGCTGAAAACCATCAACATCAAAGGTTAAGGACCCTTCAAAAACAAGCAGGGGAGGGTCTTCCTAAAATACTCAAAGGACCTGGTTCTATAGAATACATCAAAGCCAGAATGTAAACCAGTAAACTAAGCCCCCAAAAGGAGAAATCAGAAGAGTCCAAATTAAAATAGACCATATTGATACCAAAAGAAAGCTTCTATTTTATTCTCTTTAAAAACCTTTTTATTTTGCTTAATTTTAATTTTATGTTTAAATTAGTAACTTTTATTATACTATTCAATCATTGCTACTGAAAAGACATTTGTGGAATGTAACACCATTTTTGACAGTTCTATAAATGTGTATACAATAATATGTTATCGCTTTCGTCTCCGTTGCCCTTCGCCCCACTTCTTCCCACCCAGCACCCTCCGACTTCCTCATATTCTTTCAGATCCGATGAGTTTCTTCAATATCGCTGGTATAACGAGCATCTGTAGGAGTTATTTTCTAGAACATGAAACTGTTTACCAGTGGCTACACCGCCAAAGAAAGTGAGACCTACTCCCTAGCAACCGTTTGCCACCCACACGCCTTTCTATGCTGGAGGCTCTAAGTCAGCTCTAAGTCAGTAAGGTGTGTTCTCTCGTCTGCAGTGAGTCAGAGAACGTCCTCGATGCTTTCTACCGCTTTCCCCGTGACTTATCTCTTCCCTCAGGTTTTAATCATTTTGTATCTCTTTAGCTGCCAAACTGAGAAGAGGAAAGAGGCAGACGAGAGAGAGAGAGAGAGAGAGAGAGAGAGAGAGAGAGAGAGAGAGAGAG
>NW_021620757.1:692839-694547 GCF_004785775.1 Grammomys surdaster
GGAGGAGGAGGAGGAGGAGGAGGAGGAGGGAGGGAGGGAGGGAGGGACAGAGAGAGAGACAGAGAGACACAGAGAGAGAGAGAGAGAGAGAGAGAGAGAGAGAGAGAGAGAGGAGGAGGAGGAGGAGGAGGGAGGAGGAGGAGGAGGAGGAGGAGGAGGAGGAGGAGGGAGGGAGGGAGGGAGGGACAGAGAGAGAGACAGAGAGACACAGAGAGAGAGAGAGAGAGACAGAGACAGAGACAGAGACAGAGAGACAGACAGAGAGACAGACAGAGAGACAGAGGGAGACAGAGACACAGACAGAGATTTCGCTGATGATATGACAAAATGACTAGAATCCTGCCGAGACAAAACACAACCAAACACGAACTACATGTACCCTCATCTTAAAAGTTGTTCCTCATAAGAATCTGAGCTCACAAGGATGAAGCAATTTAATCAGTGAGAGCCCAGGCCCTCAGAATTGAACAAAACAAGGGTTGAGTGTAAGAAAAAGAGGAAGGATAGGCTGAATGAACCTTGTGGTGTTGGGCTGGAAGTGGAGAAACCTAACACGGACATTAATAAAGCAGGCTTGCACACAACACCTCTGATAGAATGCATTGAGAAAGACAGACACATCTTTGCTGGGGGATCCCTCCCAACATTACATGAGATGAGTCATTCCAGGAAAATAACAGGATTCTTCAGAAATGTCAGGACCATGAAAGACAAGGTGACTGAAGACAGATGACAACTGAATACTAAGTGGATCCTGGTACAGACAGAAAAAGAGTCTTTGGCTTTAAACTAATAAAAGCCAAATCAAGTCTTCAGGTTCATACTGTATTATAACTAATTTCTTTTTAAATTTAATTTATGTATTTATGCATTTATTTACCCTCCCAGTACCCCCCTCACACAGTCCATCCCCACCCCTCTCTTTCTCCTCTGAGAGCACGGAGGCCCCCCTGGATATCCCCTGCCCCTAGCACATCAAATCTCTGCAGAATTAGGCTCATCCTCTCCCACTGAGGCCACACAAGGCAGCCCAGTTAGGGGAACAGGATCCACAGACAGGCAACAGCTTTAGGGATAGCCCTGGCTCTAGTTATCGGGGGACCCACATACAAATAGACAATATCTGTGCAGGAGCCTAGGTCCAGCCTGTGTATGCTCTTTGGTTGGTGGTTCAGTCTTTGAGAACCCAAGGGTCCAGGTTAGTTGACTCTGTTGGTATCCCTGTGGAGTTCCTATTCCCTTAGGAGCTCTAGATCCTTCCTCCTCTTCTTCCATAAGAGTCCCCAAGCTCCATCCACTGTTTGGCAGTGGGCATCTGTGTCTGTGAGAGTCAGCCGCTGGGTGGAAACTCTCCGACGACAGTCATGTTAGGCTCCTGTCATCAAGCATAACAGAGTATCATTAATAGTGTCAGGGATTGGTACGTGCCCTACTAATTTCTTAATACCGAATATTCCACTACTATTACATATTTCTGTTCAACATTAGGGGTTGAAGGAAATTTTCATCTATTGGTTGGCAACTCTCAAAGTACCACAAAATAAAAAGTTTTAAAATGTGAAGCAAATGAAAACTAAGCTCCCTGTCTCTTCTCTCTGCATGTGGGGTGTGTTTGTCAGGGTGGTGGGTAGGGGATGCTGGCCTCCTGCAGCTGTGTCCTCCTGCAGCTATGTCCTCCTGCAGCTGTGCCCTCCTGCAGCTGCATCCT
>NW_021620757.1:694557-723229 GCF_004785775.1 Grammomys surdaster
CTGCAGCTATGTCCTCCTGCAGCTGTGCCCTCCTGCAGCTGCATCCTCCTGCAGCTGTGCCCTCCTGCAGCTGTGTCCTCCTGTAGCTGTGTCGTCCTGCAGCTGTGCTGCTGTAACACATTACCAGACTCTTAAACAGCCTAAGTGTTTATCTTACAGTTCTGTAAGTCAGAACGGTGGCACAATCAAGATGCCGGTAAACCTACATTTCTTTCTGGAAACTTCATGACAGAACTTCCCCTGTGTTTTTCAGAATCTAAGGACTGCTGACATTTGATGACTGATACCTTCTTCATCTATCTTCAAAGTCAATGGCCGTGACTCGGTCATCCCACTGCCCCTGCTCCTGGGCTCCATCTCTCACTGACCTCAGCCTGGAACAGTTGCTTGTTTTATGAACACAAGTGATTAGATTGCAAAGTCTACATTGCTACTTAGTCTGGGACATTTGAGGGATGAGGGCGATTATTCTATCTGCTGTAAGAGCTCTTCAGAGACAAGGAGATGGCATCCTCAGGCCCCGAAACTCCCCAAGAGCAGATGAAACTGGGTTGATGCAACCTGAAATGAGGAAGCCACTGCCCTATCCAATATTGCTGTCTATCTTATTATAGCATTATGTCTCTCAGCAGATGGCATTCTCTGTCCCTCCCTCCCTCCGTCCCTCTCTCTCTCTCTCTCTCTCTCTCTCTCTCTCTCTCTCTCTCTCTCTCTCTCTGTGTGTGTGTGTGTGTGTGTCTCAGCTACACCTCCAGGTCTCCCCATTCTCAGGAAAATGGGTTGGAGCTGTGATGTTTCAGGAATACCATTAGCTCCCAGCTCTGTGATAGATCTATCTACTCCAATGCCCCCATAGCACGAAGCACAGGGTGTACTATGAGAGCTCTTCCGAGCACACCTTTACCTAACAAGGTTACATCAGCCCTCTGTATCTGTGGCTTCCCCGTATGTAGATTCAACACACTACAGAGAGCCATTTTTTCTTAAAGCTTTGACAAGTCTCTGATTTCAGCTACTTAGGAGACTGAGGTAGGAGGGTGAAAAGTTCAAGGACTGCCTGAGCAACGGAGACACTGTCCCCAAATAAATAAATAAAAGGGAAGCCGTGGAGGTATATCATTAGAACATTTGCTTAGCATGACTCAGGCCCTGAGTCCAACCCCTGTTACAGAAAAAGATGAATCTATATTGAGTATGCATACTCTTGTTATTATTTCCCAAATGAAACCACAGAGAAACTCTTTATATTATACTATATTATTTCAGACAATATAATCAATCAAGAATTGCTTAGTGTACACTGGGGTACATGTATAGAAATTATATTAAAACCTCTACCATTTTATATACTATACTGAACCTCAGGGGATTTTGGTAGTTAAGAAAGTCCTGGAACAACCCAGTGTGGATACTGAAGGTGACTGTATTTGGTGTTGACCTCTGTATTTCTGCTCCATGTACCCATGAGTCTGTTAAGAACTAGAAGCCTGTTTTCAACCCTGCCTATAGAGGAAGGCTTGAGAAGGGATTAGTAAGTAGCTCTTCCCATCATTTTGGTGTGGTAAAAATATTTTTATTATGCTCTTTGATGCACACAAAGTGAGACTAAAGATACAATTTTCATGCCATTTCAAGGTTAGAATTTTAGCACCGTGAAGCACCCTGCACAGTGCCCATGCCTTTGAATATTTCTAGTATTTATGTAGGTAGATGTAAATTCTATTAAAAAAAATCCTTTGCATCTTCTGTTAATGTTTGATGCCATCAAGCAGTGAAACCCAGGCTGCATATCCGCGTGAACTGAGGAGCTTTGAAAAATGCTTCCTCTTTACCCCCCTCAAACTTTTCTCCTTTAAATCTCTTGTTAGGGTCCCATACCTCAGTATATTGGAAATCTACTAGTGCTAAAATGGACCCAGAAAGGCAGTCACTCTGCTAAAGAAATGCTGTGTTCCTGTTAATATAAAATTCCTATGTACCTTGCTGGGGTTGTAGGGTAATGAGGTAATGTCATTGATTGTCATATATCTCTATTTCTCATGAGCCAATGATACCCCTACCCCAGCCTGATTCTCTATCAAGGTCTAAACAGCACAGTCCCTTTCACCCCCAGTCTGGATTTTTTGCTCACTCTCCACCCAGACTCCATCTTGCACCATCCTCTTACCATCTGTTGGTGAATACTCCCTTGATCGCCCTTCTACTCCTCAAAGCCACCTTCACATAGCTATCCCCTTCTGTCACTCTCTTGACCCTGTGGCTCCCTTTCCATGCCACATCCTCATTTCTTACAATCCTTCGCCGCCACACAACACAGATAAGAAGTGCAGAGAGGTAGGAGAATTCAGGTGGCCCTAGTAGTGTGTTTCCTCCTTCCAGTGGGAGCATCATGGTCAGACAGCACCCAGTGCTATCAACCTGCAGCTGCACTTCTCTCTGAGCCTCTTCTATACTCTTTCCAAGGCTCCCTCCCAAAGATCAAACAAGCACCTAGCCCGAGAGCTCCCCCAGCCGCTGCCACCCTCAACTCTTACCCATCCCCTCCCAGCCATATTTTTTGTGTATCTAACCTCATCTGTCACTTTGAAGACTAGCACTATACTAGCACTTATACCACAAGAGAAAATATAATAACCAAATGTTACTTTTAAAGGAAACTATTTCTAACCATTTATTTAATTATTATAAACTTCTATATAAACATACACAAACACAAACATACACACACACATACATGACTAATTTTAATCGTCAATTTGACACAGTCTAAAGTCAACTGAGAAGAAAGCAACTTTTGAGGATTGCTTAGGTCAGGTTGTCATATGACCATGTCTGCAGAGGACTTTCATAATTATTAATTGTTGCAGGAGGGCATACATAGCTCACTGTGGGTGGCACTATTCCCTAGGAAGGTGCTCCTGTGCTTTATAAGAAAGCTAGAGAAGTGTAGGCCCGAGAGATAGCCAGAGAAGGAGGTAGTAAGAAGTGCTCTTTCCTGGTTCCCGCCTTACACTCCTGCCCTCACTTCCTGGAATGATGACTTCTGACCTGGAAGTGTAAATGAAATAAAATATTTCCTCCCCACATCACTTTTGAGTAAGGTATTTGTCACAGCAACAGAAAGCAAACTACAACACTGTGCAAGAACAGTTGTTTCAGCTTTTTACAGGGCTGAAATAGACATGAAGAATGAACACTTGGGCACCTGGATAAGGGAAGGAGATGTCCACAACAGATTATTAGGGTACTCCTGCAGTGCCCATACCCCTGGCTGCCCTCATAGCCCTGGCTGGCCCTGCACATAGTGTGGATAACTTGAAAACATGCTGATCCTCTTTCTGAGATCCTGATGTAATTGTCCTGGGGATTCCTGGAAGTTTTCATTTCAAGGGTTCCCCAGATGATCTGAATAATGTCATAAGGTTTGGGAACATCTGCCACTGGGACATATAGTGAAAGACCACAACGTATAGAACTTGAAAGACGTAACTCTGCAGCTGCTCAGGAGAGCTGTGGTTATTCAGAGTCCTGAGGGAAGAGAAAAAAACGTCTTCAGCAGATCTTTGTAAAGGAAGCACTGTGGGATGTTGGCAACCACATCCTTAACAACATCCCTGCAGTAAACACAAAAATAAGTTCACAGACTCGCATCCTGTGACCTCCCTCAGCATTGCCAGGTTCTTTCCATGTGCTACCACTTACTGCGAGCAGGTTCTGCTCACGTACAAATGTGGAGAGGAATTTTCCACTTTGGTTAGTGTATCTCCCCCTAAGGAGGCTTCATGCCAAGACTTGGGATTTAAAAACCTTTGGTTAGACACCGAGGGCACCAGCAAACATCCATGTTTGTCTGTTTCCTATATTGGGGAAGTTGCCCAGAAATGTATGCCTGGCTCACATTTTCACTGTTATGGAGTATGCCAAAAAAAAAAAAAATCTCTGGTCTATAGTGAAAAGGTAACATTCCTGAGTGAACTCATACCAAACCCTGCCTCCAGTGTCTCAGGAATAATTAACTTCAAAATGAAAAGATGAATGCAAATGAACGCCAAGATGCAACTTGTTATTCAAGCCGACATTGCACATCCGGTAGAGGGTGGGATCTATACTAAGCTAGACCACCTGCAGCTAACACCAGACCAGAAAAACAGATTGTTTTCACATAGACAGAAAGTTTGATAGCAGATAGTATACAGCTGACAGTCACCTTCATGCAGCTAATTCCTTCCATTGTCCCCTAGTGACGGAGAGGTACTCTACAGCTTTGAATTTGAGGAAATAATCGTGAATATCACACTGCCTTGGACTTGATACTAAAACTCATCAGAAAATGCAAGCCTTGGAATTCTTGCCTTTAGGTTCCAGTCTGTCCATCATTCACCTCTAAGGGGTAAAAGGCAGTGTGCCTCCCAACCTGGGTGAAGGACATCTGCAGGTCTTTCCCATACCTGCCTCTCATGTCTCTGCAGCAGGTTGGGTTTTTGGCTGTCTTGTCCAGAATTTATCTTCCTAGAACACTTAGTTGTACCTGCCCTGGATTTCACCGTGTGTATATTTAATAAGTGACTTCTCTCCATAGTTTGCAATTTGCATAGTTTGAAATCTGTGATTTCTTATTGAGCTCAGTGTAACTCCAGTTAAAACAGATGGAGAAATTCTTTTCAGTGTCCAGTTTATCTATCATCTACAAATTGATACATATTTCCAGGATATTGTTTATAAGCTGAATTGAAGTACATGCTGTCAGCATTATAGAAGAACTCACATTGTTATTAAATGGAGCTGGTGAGATGGCTCAGCAGTTAAGAGGACCGACTGCTCTTCAGGATGTCATGAGTTCAAATCCCAGCAACCACATGGTGGTTCACAACCATCTGTAATGAGATCTGATGTCCTCATATGGGTGTCTGGGCTGGAGCAAATGGCCCAGAAAGGAGTGAGTGGGGGCCTGGGGCCAGTTAATTTTCTCCAGTCAACTGCCCGTCTCCAAATAGCGAAAGTAGCCACCAGTTCCCAAGAAAAACAGCCCTTTAGACCTGGTGACATTTCAGAGCTAGCCAGGTATGTTTTCCTCACCTGACTCATGAGTTTATTAAGCCCTTGCTTACTATGAGAGTAGTTAATGAGCTTGCCAGATTCTTTTGGGGGGAAAACACCAGTAAACTATGACTATGCTTCAAAAACTTCTGTGAGCATGTTGGAAAAACAAGAATAGATGGAAGAGCCAGTATTTGACATTTTCCCAACATCTCTGCTGTCTTGGACTTTGTCCTAATGGGCCTTAAGGTACCGCTCTGGTATCAACAGAGCATGGATAGGACAAAGGCCAGGCCATTTCTCTACCCAGCTTGAATCCTTTATGTCAATGCTTCACAGTTTCTGCTTGATTTCTCCTCGATGCCAATATTCTGGGTCAGCAGGTTGCTGTTCCAGGCCAGCCATACTCGGCAGGTAGGCTTGGATGTGATCTATGAGACAGGTTCTCCCCACCAAATTTGATCAAGGATTACTGGTTACTGAAATATAGTACTTTCCTCCAGGTTGTTCAATGGTAGTATTTAACACCTGGCAATTTGCTCCACTTGTCACTTCTTTGCAAAGCTATGCTGCCTTTGTGGAGATGGATTCAAGGACAAATGTGAGATTTTTGTCTCCATCCTGTGTGAAGGACAGGAACAGGAAGTTGAAAATAAAGGGCTCCTGATGCCAGAATGAACACCAGCAAATGAGCATAATAGCAGCCTGGAGGAAATCTCAGTCAATCAGGTCTGGAAATTGGCTTCCTCTTTTCTTCCCCTACAGCCAGGGAAAGAGGTATAAGAAATGAGAGCTTCTATCAAATTGGACTTCACTTCATTACTCTCACTACTGGAGAGTTCACAGCTCTAAACCCAGCTGTCTTCAGGCGACCTCACCCAAGGTGATACCTTTTTTTTTTCTTTTTTTTTTTAAGAAAATGTCTTTCTCTAGCTTGTCTGCTCACAGTTCACTGGTGACTACAGGGAAGACTAAAAGTAAACGACATTCTGTCACCAAAGCTTTTGAGATAAGCCAGATGTGTTCTTTATTGAACTTTCCCATGGCTCCTGTGTATTTGCACATGATCATGTGATTTTAAATGACAGTCCTCAAGGATTTTTAAGGAGGAATTTTTGTTTAATCATACACCTTAAAATATGATTGCAAAGGAAAATGAACCATCAGACAATACTTAAGAAAATGCATAAACATTTATTAACAAGATTTGTCATTGAATTAACTTAAATTCCAAAGCTATAAACACTATTCATAGTTACATAACACATCTGTTGACATGTTTGATGAATATATCTATTCTATGTATCATTTAAAATTGCCTTGAGGATATGTTACTGGGGTCTCATTAAGAGGAAAACTGTAGGGTTAAGAAATACATACATGACAATCTCACTTTTATTTATTTATTTATTTGGTGCTTTATTTAGAGAGAAATAATTCTAAACTGCTGATGTTACAATTACTTCATTCCAAGTAATTCTTGTTAGTATTCTTTTTCTGCATTATTCAAATATTTTAATCGTTATACATGATATTGAGAATGGGAGACATGAATCTTTTTCACTCTTAAGTCAAGCGAGCTACTACCCCATTGCCCAAAGAACTGGAATATTCTGTAATGATAAGAAGAAAGAACAAGGTTGTAATATCCAGTCCTTTGGGAGACAGGACATCCATGCTTGATAGAAGAAACTGGAAATGTCTCTCGTTTCCTTACGGCTGAAGCAAATGAGCACCTGCTCTGTCTCCTGATGTTTTAAGCTCTTTGTCTCTTAAATCCCCTGAATAGAAGCCCATTGACCTTTCCGAAGCCTTTTTCCTTCATGCAGGAAGAAAGAAGACACACATAACTGGATCCACCCACTTCGTCTAAGCCCTGACTGTCTACCCCTGAGGTTTTATTAAAGGCCATCATCACACCTACCTGCCATCATTGAAGGGTAGCTTAGACCAGTACCAATGAATTCCAGACACGAACCACAGTTTGGAAATGAGTATAGAATCTCCCGCTCCTCTCATGCTCCACATTTCTACCTTTATTCCTGTAAGGAAGCTAAGGCATATTTGAGTGAGAAAATGGCCTAGTGATCAATCCCTATGATACTGAAGCCAGGTCTTTTTACCTGGCACTAACTTGAACTTTCACACATGCAGATATATTCATACCTCTTAGATCTCTTTTGGCTACCTACTCTGCAACTAGTAATGTTCAAATATAATGATATGACTACAGTGTTCCTAGCCTGGGGAATTAGAATCAAGGGAAATCTTTAACAATGCAAGAGGGTGAACGTATTGCTGGTAACAACATAATAATAATTCTCAGGAACTTCTGGCTCCTGTTGTGAAGGCACCATGGACCATAGATAAGTCGGATGGCCAAAATAATCTTAATCAATGCCAGTGCAAAATTAACATTTGAAACATTAATGCATTGTCCCTAAATCTCAATGTTGTAAGATATCGGACCTTAATTATTGTAGTTCTTTGGTGATATAATTATCAGACATTCCCTTTCTACAAGGATATGAGGTTTAATGAATCAGTAAGCTTACTGCCCTTTAACACTAGGGAACTTAAGATTGGTCCAACTTACCCAAATATCTGTTGTAGTAAGTTTTATGAAAGTGGAAAACATAAGGCTAACAGAAACGAATTTAACCACACTTTTAAAATTACAGGATAATTGCTAATTCTGTGGTCATTCATTCCCAAGCCATAAACTCCAACACAGGAAACTATGAGAAATTTAACCACGGGTAAAATTAAACCGGCAGTTACAGCAACATTTTCTAGGATATGTTGATTTTTCTCTATTTTGCAACATGCACAGAAATATATAAAAAAATTCCTCATTTATATCTCAAATATTGGCCTTGTCAGTTCACATCGTCATATCATAATAGCTTTAATACATTTAAGACAGCTTTTGATCTCACTTACAGCCTTTCTTGTTAGCTGACTTTTTAAAATTGCCATCTAATAAAAAGATATTAATATATCCAATAATCCAACCCTGGAAGTTGCTAGGCAGAAATAAAGAAGCAAGCATGTAGCAAATCTGTACTTTATGCTCAATCTAGCATCTGTTTAAGCAATGACTGTGCTTGCCATGCAGCCTGACATACTGTACACCTGTACTAGAATATGATACCTGCTCTAGAACTCTCTCAGGTGTTATTCATTTCTCAGCCACTGCCGTCAAGTTTTCCACTTGTGAAGAAGTGCATCCAAGGCTTCATTATACCATAATCTAAAACTGTTAAAGCAGCTCCCTAACTTTCCTCACTACTTGAAGCTTCCTCCTCCCAAGATCTTCCTTCCATCACTATGACCTAGAGTCCTTTATCTTCCTTCTTCTTCATGACCTTAGCAAACCATATATTTTATCTGTTACACATGACACATGTGTGCATTGTGTTCCTTCTTTGGGTCGAGACAGCTTTGCTTGTCTTGAAGCATCACTTCCACTGACAGGAGCCCTGTCTAATTCTAATGGGATCATACCATGTTTAGTATGCCACAGCTGCAACCATGGACTGGAAGTGGGGATAAAGTCAACACTGTAATAATCAGGGTTTTCCATATAACTATCTGGATACAAACCCGTAATCTACATGTGGTGCCAGTGTTTCAAACATTACACTGTGAATTTGTAGTGAAGAGGGAAAAGTGGAAGGAAGCAGAGGAGGAGGTTAAAGAAGAATGAATAAGGAAAAGCAGAGGTTAAAACTCTAGTAGCAAAAACAATTTGAGATGAAACCTGACGGTAGTGCTTGCTATGTGGCCCAACTGTATTGAATAAATCCAATGTACTAAGTAGTATGATGTATGCTACACACTCCCTAGGGAGCAAAATGTTACATAAGCTCAGCTTTCCCCAGATTGCAGTTTAGTAATGGAGAAAGGTGAAGGGACAGAGAAGGATATAATCAGTGGGGTCTTTATGGGAGAGGTGATATCTGAGGTTTACTCTGAAGGATAAGTTAATGTTAACATAAAGGTGCATCCCAAGCAAAGGGATTAGTGTGTGCAAAAGCTCTATCTCACAGGAAAGACCAAGTCCATTAAAATAATGGAGGCAGATCCTAATACAGTTTCTAACACAGGGAAACAGCTAATAATGTCGACAGTGATGGTGAAGGCAGTGGTAAGGTTGGTTGCAGTGGAAGACAATACACTTTTCTATTTGTTTTTCATTACATTTTAAAAACTGTTTTCTTAGATTTATTTCCTTTATTTTATGTGCATGAGTGTTTTGCTTGCACGGATGTATATACACCAGGTTCATGTCTGGTGCCTGAGGAGCTTAGAAGATAGATTTGGATCCCCAGGAACTGGAGTTATGGACAGTTGTGAGCAACCACGTGGGTGCTGGGAACCAAGCCCGAGTCCTCAGCAAGAGCAGCGAGTGCTCTTAGCAGCCAGGCTGTCTCTCTACCTCCTGTTTACATCTTTTTAGCCATCCATAAAGCTGATTAGCAGAAATTTATTTTTCCTCACCTTCCATCTTATCCCTTGATGAAAATACTTTCTTAAAGTCCAGTTCTTAGAGGACAAGCAAGAAAAGAGAAAGAGAACTAAACATCTGGGTTCTGAACATCTGACTCATTTCCCTTTTATTTGTGATTTTTTTTAAAAAACAAGAAAAAGCAGTATTAGAGGGCTAGTTATTGAATCATTATAAATGGGAAAAGAATACAGGATGACTCATTGTTCTCCCTGTGCCGCCCTCGCTCTTAGAAGATAAAATTCTAAATAGTAAAACTGTTTAAGATGCCCACAGAATAACTCCAATTTCTCCAGTGCAGTAGCAGAAAAAAAAATGTTACTTTTCCAAAGAGAAAATAAATCTTCCAGATCATATCCCTTTCAGGTGTGACTTTTGAACATTGACTGCTAATAATAGGGTGTTGTGTGTTTTTCAACTGTGTTTTGGAGACTGAAATCCACGAGGTTTTACTTGTTCACCTTGACTACATCTGAAATACTGTGGTAAAAGATGCAAAGAAATATCATTTTCATGGAGGATTAAGTCTCTATCCATGATCATCTCCTGTCTTCTGCAGCTGCTGTTCAAATACCAAGGTTCAAAGGATGAGAAAAATCTAACATTTACAAACACTGGATTCCAACACCTAAGAGATTTCCATAAAAGTCAAATTAAAAAAAAACATGCAGAAAGATGTGGTTGTTAGTTCTGGTTTCTTTAAGTTTATGGCTTGTTTGCTATTGAATATAATGTGAGTTGTTTATTCAATACATTTTTCTGGTGGGATAGTGCTCAAAAGAGCAGAAAACAAAGGCTGGAAGCATGGTCCAGAGAAAAACGCCATCTTCTAGTGACACCTGGGAAATAAATAGGCTCTCCAATGCAAGGACTCCTCCGGCATGGAATTTCCTCCACCCAAATTCCAAAAATCCTCAGAACTGTGTGTTTACATGCCTGGTGAGCTCCCACACCCACCCACTGCAGGCAGAGGAGCTAAAACCTCCTTAAGATTTCCAGTAGAGTCCATAACCGCGAGACAGGTGTTAAAACACATTTATCCAACACAGTCTTCTGTTGTCCTGTCACTTAGGGATGGACGTTTAAACTCTTGGAAGTTAGTTAAAAGGGGTGAAGGGCTGGACCTTTTAAATAAAACCTTCACTTCATCGCTCATAATTAAGCCTGAGGACCCAAAGTCTATAACAACACTAAGATAACTCTGATGTGAAGCAGGGTCATTGATGAACACTTGGTTCAACCATAAAATATCAGCAAGAAGGTATTGTCATATATGGCTTTATTCAAAATCTTTTCATTGTTGTTTTTAAAACTTCAAAACCTCAGAGTGTGAGTGGAGTGTTATGTGGCATCTTTACAAAACTCTCTTAAGCTGAGATACAGGCAGATACTTGAATGCTGAAAAGCAGCCTCCATATTTGCTAATACTGTTTTCCAGTTATGGTCTATGCTTTTTTGGTAGGGTGGTGGTTATTACTGTCTTCTCCCACAACTATTCGTAGCTCGTTTTATTCAGGAATTACCCCCCTCCAATGGTTACAACTCTAACTTTCCTTAAATGCAGGACCCTGGGGAGGATAACTGATGAGATATCTACCAGAAATGTAGATCAGAGAGTCAAATGGTAGTAGCTCTGAATCAAAACCAACTGTGGAATGCTTCTGTCTGTCTGTTCTGCTCTGTTTTGTTCTAAAGTGATATTCACTCACCCCTAAGGACTAAATGAATATTGTGAATACACCCTCTGTAAATGAAAACCATGGGTTAGAGAGATGACTCAGCAGTTAAGAGCAATTGCTGCTCCAGCAGAGGACTCAGGTTTGGTTCCCCAAACCTACAGGAGTCACTTACAGTTGTCTGTAACTCCAGTTTCAAGAGATCCAATGCCCTCTTCTGTTCTCTGTGGACACCATGCATGCACATGGGACATACATATGCAGGTAAACAGTCACGCACATGAAACAGAATTAACCAAATCTTAAAACACACACACACACATTCCACTAAGGTTACATTCATTATAGGATGTGAGTTTTAAATGTACATTTTTAAAAAGACATGATTTTTAATGGTAGAAAGAAAAAGAAATAGAGGAAAGGAGAGAGGAGAAGAGAGAGAGAAGGTAATGGAGTTTGATAATAGAGGAGGATGGGAGGAGGGGGAAGAGTTTGGGGGCTTGGTAATACACACATATACTTCTATCACTTTAGAGGCTGAGCAAGGAAGACCATGAGTTTGAGACCCAGTCTCAAAACTAAGAGGGCAATCATTCTTGTGTATATGATATACCCTTTCTTTTGAAAATTGACTCAAATTACCAATGGCACTATTTGATTCTTCTTTTTTTGAGGGGAGTTGTGACAGGGTTACCCAGTATAGCCCTAGATGTCCTGGAATTTACTCTGTAGACAAAGCTGGCCTCAGACTCAGAGATCTATCTGGTTCTACCTCCAAAATTCTGGAATTGAAGGCACATACCACCACCACTCAGCTCATGATTTGATTCTTAAGCTAGTTTATAAGGTATACTTCAAAGTTACAGGCATTGATTATTATAATTGTGAGTGTACATGATGCATATCGACACATATGCCATGGTGCACATGTGGAAATCAAATATCATTTGTCGGGAAGGTTCGTTAATTCCATAGACACATGGATTATAAGAAATCTAACCCAAGTTGCCAGGTTTGTGAGCCAAATAACTTATCATTCCCTTCCCCCCAAGTTACTGTCTTATAACAATCACAGAAATATAACTCAAAATTGGTAATATAATTCAGTATTTGTGTTGGAACATACAGAGATAACTCACCACAACCTTAATTAGAATTAATTCTGAAATCTCTATTGATGAGTAAATTATCTTAATAAATTAAGTTATAGTTATTTGCCTTTGTCGATGAAAAAAAAAGAAGGAAGGTGAAAAGCCAAAAACTTCTTTGTACTTTTGGTTGGGAAGAACAGTGGGAAGAAGAGCTGCTGGTTTTTTTTTTTTTTGCTTTTTTTTTTTTGTTTGTTTGTTTTTTTGCTATGTTTTTCAGTAGAATTAATTCTTCCGAGCCAGGCACATATCCTGTTTCAGATGGAAGGAGAAGCAGCTGTAGCAGGATGCAGAGGTATCGTGTGTGTGTGTGTGTGTGTGTGTGTGTGTGTGTTCCTGTGTGTGTGTTTCTGTGTGTGTGTTCCTGTGTGTAATGCAGAGAGGGAGGGAAACATGATGTCATGCTGGTGACGTCATGCTCTCTCCTTGTCAATGAGGCTCTTACAGACCAGGTTAATAAGTTTCCCTCTTCAATAGGAAGTTCCTTGGAGTGAGGATATCAGGAAGTAATTTTAAAAGGCACTTTGGTAACAATAAATTGCTTGGTTTGTAAGGTCTTAGGAGTTCACACAAAGAAATGATAGAAGGCTGTTGTTATAATGAAGGTGGTGGCTGTTAATCTTACAAATTGTTGTGACTGGATTTAGAGACATCCACGTGGCTTGTAGAGAATACAACTTGTTGGGACTGAAGAGATGGCTAAGTCAGTGAAGTGCTTGCCTCTCCTTGCAAGTTTGAGGATCTGAATTTGATTTCTAGAATCCATCTTTAAAAAAAAAAAGCGAAAACCAAAACCCTGAGTGTAGTAGCCACATGCGTGCAATCTCAACTCCAGAGAGGCAGAAACAGAAAGCTCCCCAGACTCACTGTCCAACCAGCCTTGCCTACTAAACGAATTGCAAGCTAGTGAGAAATGGTGTATCAGAAAAAACAAGGTAAACAGTTCATTAAAGCAACACCTGAGGTCGTCCTCAACCCTCCATATGTGTGCATGCATTCTCTCTCTCTCTCTCTCTCTCTCTCTCTCTCTCTCTCTCTCTCTCTCTCTCTCTCTCTCTCTGTCTCTCTCTGACACACACACACACACACACTTGTGAACTCTTTCTGGTGTTGTCTGTGGTGGTGTTTCTGTAGAGGATCGGCATGAACTTAGTGAGATTTCTCCTCTGTCCAATTCCTGACAGCCTGAACAGAAAAAGGCAGTAGGAGGGAAAACTGCTTTTCTTCTCTCCCCTACAGTGACTGTACTCTCCTTCTGCAGCATGTAGGCATTGGAATTTCAGTTTCTACAGCCTGTGGACTCCAGAATCTGCACAGGCATCCACTTAAGACCGACAGTTACACTGTCCGCACCGCTGCCTCAGGGGCTTTCAGGCTGAAGCCATCTATCAGCTTCCCTGGGTCTCCAGGGTGTGTGTGGCTATCCATGGGGTGCACAGCCGCCTTGACTGTGAGCCAAGCACTCGAAATAAACCTTCTGTATCTGTTTTTGTAACCTAATATACATATGTGTAGAGGTGGCTTGGGTAGGTTAATAGAAAATAGAGAGATTGCTACATTTTAACTTTAGGAAGAGAAGACAATAGATTGGAATGCAGTTAAGAAAGTGGCTTCTTCCTTTCCTCTGGCGGCAGCCATCAGGTGAGCCAAGATGGGTACATACAAATACATCCAGGAGCTTTGGAGGAAGAAGCAGTCCGACGTGATGCGCTTTCTTCTGAGGGTCCGCTGTTGGCAATACCGCCAGCTCTCTGCGCTGCACAGGGCTCCCCGCCCCACCCGGCCTGATAAATTACGACGACTGGGATACAAGGTGAAGCAAGATTATGTCATTTACAGGATTCATGTCCACCGTGGTGGTCGCAAGCGCCCGGTTCCTAAGGGTGCAACTTACGGCAAGCCTGTCCACCATGGTGTTAACCAGCTGAAATTTGCCCGAAGCCTTCAGTCTGTTGCTGAGGAGAGAGCTGGGCGCCATTGTGGGGCTTTGAGAGTCCTGAATTCCTACTGGGTTGGTGAAGATTCCACATATAAATTTTTTGAGGTTATCCTCATTGATCCATTCCATAAAGCTATCAGAAGAAATCCTCACACCCAGTGGATCACCAAACCAGTCCACAAGCACAGAGAGATGCGTGGGCTGACATCTGCTGGCCGAAAGAGCCGTGGCCTTGGAAAGGGCCACAAGTTCCACCATACTATTGGTGGTTCTCCACGTGCAACCTGGAGAAGACGCAATACTCTCCAGCTCCACTGTTACCGCTAATACACATATTTGTACAATTCCTATCCAATAAACAATTTAGAACAGTCAAAAAAAAAACAAGAAAGTGAAAGCGATACTTTATAGCAACAGACAATATGAAAGAAGCTGACGAAAATAGACACTCCAGGGCAGGCCTGGTGCTCAGTAGTAGCTGGCCAACACACAACTGACTCCATGTGTTTTGCCTTTTTGTTGTTGTTGTTTGTGTGCATGCTTTTTGTTTTGTTCTGCTTTGCTCTTTGTTTTTTAAAATGAGAAAGAACATGACGTTAAGTGGGTAGGGAGAAAGGAGAGGATCTGGGGAAAGTCGGGGGAACGGGAGGAGTATGATCAAAAGATATCGGATGGAAAACATTTTAAACTAAACACAAAGCAGAAGTTAACTGCACTCACACCATGGATAGAGGACTGCGTGGACTTCTTTCAGGGTGACTTTGACATTGTTATGTAAACGTCACCCCCCTCCCCTCCTCTTCCCCCCCCCCCAACTCTGTTTCACTGGCATTGCAACATGAATTGTCAGGCTAACACAAGTATGATAAATACCCTTTCTCCAAATTGTGTTTCAGGAGAGAATTAAGCTCTATAGAAAATCATATGAAAATGATTTTTCAGAGGCTAGAGATGTAGCTTGGTGGTTAAAAGCTTCTTGCCTTTCCGGAGGACTAGAGTTTAATTCCCAAGCTCTTGCATTGGTTGGATCATAAGCACCTGTAACTCCACTTTCAAGGGATACAATGGCCTCTTCTGGTCTCTATGGATACCCAGAGGCATGTGTTCACCAACACACACACACACACACACACTAAAAACAAATCTTTTTTTAAGCTTATTTTTAGATGTTGTTCCCTCACAGAATGCCAGTTCTCAAGGCCTGATCATACGACAGTCCTGATCTCTATTTTTCTTCTCTTAAGCCCAATTCTATATTGGTCTATGGTCCTGAGTTCCATCTGTTGTTGGTCCATGGCAGCATGATTAGCGTGTGTATTAAAACTTATCCAGTGTTATCACTAGATTGGTTTGCCCATCATTAGATGATTTCAGGTCCTTGTGCAGTTGCATGATAGGATTTATATTTCCCCTAATATCATTGATATGTGACATTGTCACTTCCATGGGTCATTAAAGGATGAGTCAAGTGTTGGGTCTCACTTGCTGGCAGAAAATTTAAAGGCTGCTATTCACTTTACTCTAGCCCCCAAGTTCCCTTTCTTTGACTCAGTGAATACTGAGCTGTAGATTGTAGTGGAGTCTGGACCCCAGAGTGACTACACTGAACATAAGTTTCTTTTTTTTATTTCTTTGTTTATTTTTGTTTATTTACTTATTATTTATTTATTAGACAGAATCTCACAACATAGCCCTGGCTGGCCCCTAACTCAATACATAGATCAGATTGGCCACAAACTTAGAGGTTGCCCACATGAGTGCTAGAGCAGAAGGAATATCTTACTACAGCCACTGAACAGAAGTTCTGTCTTCTCTCATTGAACATGAACCATGGTTATTAAAAATTTTTTTTAAATGCTTACTGTGTTCTGCTACTTTTATTTTTGGATTTTTTGTTATTATAATGTCTTCTCTTATCCTAATATAGATGCTTCTTCCAAAATGCTTTGCAAATTCCAACCCTAAATTGCATGGATACCCAAAATGGTGTGTCGATACATTTTAGTGACCCTGCTCTGTGGCTTTCTTCATTCTGAGTACTTTGTGGTCTTTTGAGCTAATGATTCTTTTACCCTTAACAATAGGAAAAGAGATGTCCTTTTGGGTTTGTTTTCTCAAGACTGTACCAAAGGCAGGTCAGTGGAAATGGCGTATCCCTTCACCCCATGCAGGAAGTAAAAAGATGAATTATGTAGAAAATACCTTCAAATACTAATAAAACCAACTAAAATGTAATGTGCTTTTTATTGTTACCAAGTGAGTATAATGCACTGTTTTACAAATGTGGATCACATAGCACACTGGAAACATTCCCCAGCAGAAAGCACCCACCATTTGAGACCTATGAATGTATTCACTATTTTAGCACCTCGAGCATACAAAACACAGTATGGTGTCCTGCAGATAACAGAACATCGGTGGTATCACTCTCACCTCAAAGGCACAAGGTGGCATGAAATGCATCTTTTTCTCCTCCTGAAGGAAGAGACCCTTGAGGTCAACCTGAGTGGTAAAAAGAGACAGCTTCGGAAAGATCTAGAAGAAGAGCATCCTAGATCAAGAGATCATCAATGTCCTTGATATCAGAATGCTTCTTACGAGGCTGTGAGAGCTCAGACTCTATAGCAGGATCTCTGGGCACAGAGGAGAAGTGCTGATCTTTAAGCAGAAAAGTGAGATGGTGCAAGCCATTCTGAAAGCGTGCCCTGGCTGCTGCGTGGAGGGAGAGGAGGGAGAAAGGACTGGGACCCAGTCAGGGAGGATTGCATCACTGCAGGCAAGGGGTAATCATACTGGACATGTTTACACGGGGATGTAAGAAAAACAGTGAAATCCAGGACATGTTTTGGGGTGAGAGAGGGTAAGACTTACCATGTATTGGTTGTCAGTAAATGAGATGAGTAGCAGTCGGAAAGTTTTAATGAGTGGATGCTGGGCTTTAGTCACTAAGAAATGTTCTTAGTTTGTGCTCTGCTCAATTAAGATACAACAACAACAAACCCCCCCAAAAAAACAGAAAAGGTAATTTTGCTCACCAACTTCCCCCTGCACCTAGTAAACCAATTAAAATGACAAAATAAAAAATGAAGAAGTATGATATTTGTCACTTAATTAACATTGTCAGTTATTTGGGCTACGAGACAAAGTCATAGATTAAATCATCTAGGAACAGCCATCCGAGACAACTGATATGATTGGCCTGTGGTGATGTCATAATGCTTTTTTCAGAGTAGAGCTGAAGCCTGGGTGTTGCTGCCCAGAGATTGAGGTCTGGCCACCCACTGGTCCCCCAGCCCTCAGCAAGAGCCATGCTGTGCAGAGACCATTCTGGGAGTTGATAAAAAGCTGTAGAATGGTGGACCTTAGGTTAGAGGGTTACGGAATGCAGTCCACAATGGTACTGAAAGTAAGATTAGAAACCAGAAAATATATGTCAGTGTGGTCTGACCCCTTTCCGAGTTCATGTCAAAATCCCATTTGCTTTCCAGAAAGTGGTGGTGCAAACCATTATCCCTGTTCATGGGCTCTTGGGGACAATTCTTCTAGGACACAGTTCTTTTTTTTTTTCCTACTAGAAACTATTTCTAAAGTAAACAACACAAGATACCACTACATAAAGAAAATCTGACTCCAAGATCCTTCTCAGAAATGTTTTATTGTTGCACACACACACAAAAAAATAGACCCTGTTACACTGTTACAAAGAGCATCATTCATAGGTCTGCAAAGAGGAAGGAGACCAAGGGTGGTCTGACCATGTCCTTGAGGATGTATTCAACAATTTCCAAATGACAGCTATGATTTCCAAATGGATATTCATCTATGAAAATGGACTTTTCCCATTGTAAGTTAGTCAGAAAGTCCTGACCAGGTCTAGCACAATGTAGCACCTGGAAAATAGTGCTGAATAAAAACTCAGTATTATTCTGACTATACTGTAGTCTTGGGTTATGTTTAGTAAGTGACACCTTTTGACCTTCTGTGTTGTCATAAATTATCTTTATGAGAAGGGAGAAGGGGCTGGCCCAGTTGGTAAAGGGCTTGCTCAGTAAGCATGAGGAACTGAGTTCGGATTCTCAGCACCCACAGAAGAAGCTGGTTGTGGAAGCGCATAGCTGTAATCATAGAGCTGGCATAGCTGTAATCATAGAGCTGGCTACACAGAGACAGAAAGATCCTGTGAGCTTGCAGCCAGTCTATTCTAATCAGTGATCCACTAGTTTGGTGAGAGACCTTATCTCAAAAAAGTAAACTGGAGTACTATACAGGAGTACTATACTATACTATTGTCAGCCTCTGGCCTTCTCACGTGCGTGCACATACACACAATCATGGACACATAAGTACATACACTCATACAAGACACATATCAAAGGGAATAACATGAAAGTAGAATATGAAAAACTAACATATTCTGACTGTCTATCATACACCAATATCCAGAATGTGTATACACCCTCTCTCATCTGAATCACCCTCCCAGTGGCAGAGGCCCGTGAACCTAATGGTGAGAAATGCAGTGTGATCTGGGTTCTTAGCCCAGCCCTGAAATAACTTCAGCCTAGATTCAAAACCCAACTCTATTGCCATCTGTATGACTTCAGGCAGCTATTTCAGTCCTCTGAATCATCATTTCACTATGTATAAAACAGATGTAACACCTCATTTTCATGGTGCCTAGTGAGTTTATAGACATAGATAAAAGTCGTTAGCATAGTAACAGATTTCAAAAGTAATATCATTCCTATTTACGGGTAGAGTCTTCTTTCCTAGGAATTGGTCACCTATTTTGGAAGAATTCAAGGCCAATGGTCATTTTACTACTTAAATTTAGTTTATCTTTCTCTTATGGAAAATGCATGCATAATGAAAATAATTTTTCCAATAATAATGTGCCACCATACTAAGCATAGATTATCTGCTTTGCATAAAATGTTTAACAAAACAAAATTTCCCCAATTCCTCTTATGCTATCTCAGTGTTACAAAGCAGAGTAAATGTTAATTGGGGCAGAAAAAAAGATAAGATGACCCTTAACTGTTCTGACATGGTATGGATTGAAGACTTCCCAAATCATCTCTAGAGGTTCATCCAACATGAGTCTGCAACTTTCTTCATCAAATCCTAAGGCTTTGAGAGATAGGCCTTTTGAAGCTCTCAAGATAGGAACAAAGCAGACAAGGCTGCAAAATGTCTTTCCTCCCAAGCAGCTATCGAGGCTGGAAGTTTTGATTACGTTTAAAATCACTGCTCATCATAGTCACTCAAGGCCATGATGGAGATATGCCTTTGCATGATGTGCAAAATTAAGGACCACAGAACCATGAACTTGAATACATTTACTGAGGCTTAGTCCCAGGGCTGGCCACAGCACACCAGTTCAATCACAGGTGACTGTGGAAGTGCATTGGGGTGAACAGCAGAAGATACCAGGCCCACGGTAGTAGAGGTAAGCTAGAACTTGACTAGAGATAACATCAGGACAGCCAGATCCCCAGCTAAACAAGTAGGCCTTGGGAGCTAAATAAAGAAACCAGCAAGGGTGGGGTAAAGGTTTGGAAAGGCAGGAAACCAGGCATTCCATCCTCTAAAGAGTTAATCTGTGCATCCTTCTGACAGCGTGTTGGATTGCTGGGATCCTCTGCCCCAGGCAGAATGGCTGGATGCTTAAACCAGCAGCCAAGTTAAGCAGCAATTTGTTCATGTTACAAATATTTACTGAGAACCTACTGTAAGAATAGATTATGTTAAATTTCCACAATCCAAAGATGCTTACATTCTACCAAGGGGATACAGGCAACACTGTATAAATAACCAGCAAAATACAGATCATTTAACACATCAGAAGATGAAAATTGCTAAAGGAAAAAAAAAAGAACTTGAGGATTAGGAAAATATCAGGAGGCTGTCGTTTTAAGTAGAGTGGTCAGAGTAGGACCTGAGAAGATGACTTTGAGGTGGGAGAAGAAGCCATGTGGTTGAGTAAAACAATATGCAAGTGACAATAAAAGTACCAGCACAGGGCCCTCACTAAACTGGAGCATCCCAAGGTGGCCAGTGACCAGTGGAGATGGGGCCAAGCAAAGCCAAGAAATAATGTGACCAATATAGCATGGAGGTTGACATTTTGACATGGAGGTTAACATGGAGGAGGAATCTTCATTTTTCCACTGAGTGAAATGTAGGACAATGCACAGTTCTGAGCAGAGGAGTGACACGATCTGACCGACGTGTTTAAAAGGCTATGAGACAGTTGCAATAAGACAGCAGGATACAATAGCATCTCAGGCCAAGATATTATAGCAGCAAATGAGGGAGAATAGTCAACGTCCGGACAAGTTTTGAGTCGGAATTTCCTGGTAGAGTTAACAATGGTTATGACAGATGAATAGCCTGGAGGTTCAGGGCTTGGAAAACTGAAAGATTAAAGTTGCTAGTAAACAAAGTTTAAGAAGAATGGGTTTCTTGGAAGAGGGGCACACGCTCAGTTTTGCATATGAGTTTGCTTCCAGTGTATAGATGTACAAGAAGAAGCATGAACTCTTGTGTGATGATCCTGGGACTCAGGAGAGAGGTGTATGCTGGAGACCATGGACAAAGGTTTTGTGGTAAGGTGAGACACCCAAGGGAGAAGTTTTGAGACAGGAGGAAGTTAAGGATGAGGCTTTTCCCTTGTGAGAGGTAATCAGAAGGACCCAACTGAAGGGGAGAGAGAGAGAGAAAGGTTATTGAAATCAGAAGGGAGAGATGTCGTGGGTACCCGAAAAGGCTATTGCCATACTGGTTTTAGGTTGAATGTGTGTTTTGGGTGATGTGGTATGATCCTTGAGAAGGGGTCACAGTGGTTTTGAGGACTCTGGGTGTGTGGAAATCAGCATGGGTTATAGTTTTGTGTTTCACGTGTTATATGGCTGAGTAGACCCACATGCTCCAAGAGAGAGATCCCTGGGACCAAGGAAGCCCTCTGAATACAGCTGCTGGTGACATCTTCTATTTAACAAAGGTGGAAAAGGTTCCTTTTCTTCCTTCCTTCCTTCCTTCCTTCCTTCCTTCCTTCCTTCCTTTCTTTCTTCCTCTCTTTCTTTCTTCCTTCCTTCCTTTCTTTCTTTCTTTCTTTCTTTCTTTCTTTCTTTCTTTCTCTCTCTTTCTTTCTTTTTTCATTTTTCCAGTTAAGAACATTTCATAAACCATTCCTAAACATTTGCTGTGAACTGTGTAACTCATTCTGTGTGGATGGTCTACAGAGCTTCCAACTTTTCAGAGGGGGGATTTTTTTCTGAGATGCTTATAGACAGTTTCTGATTCTCTCCTCTTCTGAAACAATTCCTTCTCGTTAGTGAATATCCCTGTTATCACTGCTATAAATGATATGTGACTTCTTATTTCTTGGCTGTACAAGCTCTGTCAATTCTATCAACTCAGGGAAACCTATTCAGCACACTGACTCAGCTCTAGCATCAGGACCTGGGATAATGTGTTTCAGGCTTTTCCCAGGGCTGAACTACACACAGGAATATATGTTCACAAGTCTTTGTGGAGTTAGCAATCATCACATAACCATCTGATAGGCCATCCTCAAAAGATTGACAAAAATAACTCACTGTATCCTCTCAACAAAACTTCAAGGTAGGGGCTGTTACCATCACCCTCTGCCCACCATCACGGACCATCATCCCGCCATTATTCAGGTGGAATACAAGTTACACAGAGGTTGCATTACTTGTTAAGGAAACAGAAGACGAGTCCTTGGGTCTAATGACACTACACTCTGCCCGTGCCTTTCTTGGTACTTTCCCATCATGCCAGCTGCTTTCTCTTTTCTGTGGCAAGATCAGGACACCCTATCTGGCACTCTGAATCACATTTTAAGTTCTATTCTGAAAAACAGTGATAGGATACCCAAGCCAGGCTGCTGACCATGACATAACCCAACAAAGAGCAACAGCCAGAATGGCCACACTCATTCCTCCCTGGATGACCACTGTAACTACTGTTGAGCAGGAAAGAACTAACTACTAGAGAGAGAAGTCAGTGTTTTCAGCACATACAGTATAAAGCCAATTGTGTGCTGAGTAATATGTCCATATGGAGATTAAAAATGTTTAACCTAGTTCTTCCCAATTTGATTTTTGATGTATTAAATGTCAGTGTTAATCAGGGTGTTCAATCGCTATTATTTTCTATTGTTTAGCTGGGGTATGTTCTCTCTCTAGACTGGCAGCAGCAGCAGCAAGAGCAGATTTGTTTCTGTAGTTGTCATTACAAATGCTCTTAACTGGACCTGTTGCTCAGTTGTTGGTATCTCTGCAAAGCTTCTCATGCCTGTCTAAGCGTGGGCAATTTGCCTATTAACAGTGTGAGTCGAGCCTAAGGCCAAGCTTCTGCATTTCTAACATGCTCCCAAGTGATGCTGTGGTCACCAGTCTGCTCAACACAATTTAGAAATGGTCCACAGCTGTGACTCTCAACCTTGACTGTCCTAAGGGAAATGCCTGAGGCCCTTTCAAAGATACTACTGCCTGGGTTCTGTTGTCAGTGGTTTAAGTCAGCTGACCTAGGATATTGCCTGAGTAGCAGATCCTTCATAGCTCTTGAAGAAAATCTACTGATCAGCCAGGATTAATGACTGACACTTTAGCTTAGAACAGTGGTCTCAGAAAAGAAGGCATTGTGAACAAAAATTAAAAAGAACAGGATTCTCTTCTGTTGTAATCCCAGACCACCAGTCTCTGTTTCTCTTGGAAACTAGTAAGGAATGAAAAATTTTGGTCCTATGTCAGCAATGTTCTGTTACTATAACAAAATGTCTGAGGCAACTTAAAAAGAAGATTTATTTGGAGTGGTTATTTGGGGTGGGCTTTGGTGGTTTTCATCATTGGCTGATAATACCTTGTGTTGGCTACTAGTTCATGCCTTGTCTTTGTGACCAAATATGTGATAAAAGGGAGGGTGGAATAAGGATTTATTCTGGCACAGGATGTAGAGACTACAATCCTTTGTGATGAGGAAGGTATGGAAGGGCAGCAGCTATTACTTCACACTATCAGTCCAGAAGCAGAGAGAGGAAAGACTCAACCATGAGGGAAACAGGCTAAAACCCCAAGGCCTGCATCTCAGCCTCACACTTCCTTCAGGCAGGCCCTGCCTTCTGAGCTTGTGGGGCACAGTCTACATCCAAACTATAACTGCCATGATGCTTTAGGCCTTTGGTGAGGTGGGCCATCAGGGCAATGAACAACCTCATGGTGTTAGAGAAGTCTTTTAGCTCACAGCTAGGATATTGAGAAGAGAAGAAGAGAGAGGACAAGGCTGCTGACCCACAATCCACCTCAAGGCAAGGCCCCAGTTACATAAGATCTGCACTAGATGAGTGCCACCTCTTAGTAGTGTCACCACCTTCTAGTAGTGACAATCTGCAGTACAACCTTTTTATACACGGGCCTTTGCAACAAAATCTATATTCACATCATAGTAGGAATCTTCACATACCCCAATGGAGGGGCCCAGCATCCCATATAGTTCAACCCCATTTGATGCTAATACACAGTAAACTAGAAGAACCATTGGTTTAAGGGTGCACAGAATATATCTTCTCTTTCTGTTTTCCCCCAGTTTCTCCCCTATGCTCCCCTTGGTTGTCAAACACCATGTTTGTCGACTGGAATAGCAGAGATGTGACAAAGAACACTGACTAAAAGCCTTCCTACTCTAGATTTTTCTCCAGTCTAATGATGACTAGAGAAACATTTGGGCCACCTCTATAGCTGACAATAGGTCACCTTTACCTTATTTAGGCATTGCCTGAGTTACTTCTTCCAGTGCTGTGATAAAATGCTCTGACAAAAGTAACTTAAAGGAGAGAGGATTTGTTCTGAAAAAAGTTTCATGATGCAGTCCATCCTGGTACGGAGGCCATGAGAGCAGGACCTCGAGGTCACATGACATCCACGGTGAGGAAGCAGAGGGAGATGAATGCTCCATTGGGCCTGCTTTCTCCTTTCTACGCAGTCTAGAGCCAAGTAGTGGGACCATCACTTTTAGAGTAGGTCCTCCCACCTCAAATGATGTAATCAAGAAAATCTCTCACAGACATGGCCAGAGGCTACCCTAAACAAATCTCCTAGGTGATTCCAAAGCCTGTTAATTTGACATGAATGTCCACAGATATGCCCTAAGCTGTAGTAAAAATGATGTAACTTTCAAATCCTTTGGGCACACATATTTACATTTCTAATTAAAGCCAATAATGTCCAGAAGAATAAACTGGAAGAAAAATGAATTGGAATTGTTTTGTAGATATCTCTTACCAGTTACCATTATAATGTTCTTTGTGGTGTTGGATAAACCTATTACATTAGAATGTGTCTGAACAGAAACAGAGCCACTGTGTCTAAACTATCAATGTCACTTTTGCATATGAATTTCAGAGGATAAGACACAGGAGTGTTTCTCTCCTTCCACCATGTGTGTCCCAGGGATCAAACCCAGACCATCAGACTTGACAGCAGATGCCATTACCCAGTGAACCATCCTCTGGTCCTTGAAGGTTTTATTTTTATACATATTACTGACTGAATCATTCACCGACTTAAAATAAAGAATTCTTGGGTCCCATTGACATTCTGGGCTGAGAACACTTTAAAATGTGAGAGTAAGCCCACAAAACAAATGAGAATGGTTTCAAAGCACTGGCACTTTGCCGAACACTTGATTAAAATGGCCACAGGTGTTGTAGATCCAGATTACAAACATGCTTGCCCCACATTCATGTTACCTGAATACTTAGGAATCTTTAAGGGAAAAAAAAGCCTTCTTTTCCTACTTCATTTCCTTGGGCTCACAACCCAAAAGTGTGCACTCATGGGAAAGAATGTACTGGAGATACATACTTCTTGGTTTGCCTCATAGTCAGCCACAAGGCACAGAGAGTCATCCATCTTGCAAATGCCAAATACCATAGTATCACACCATGGAACCTTGCAAAATATTTTGTTCATCCTTGGTGAAAGCAGACTCCTACATTATCACTACAAATGTGAAGGAAGGATGTCGGCAGTGAATGTTCTGGGCGTCACAGATGTGAATTCTATCATTATCGTCAAGATTGGTTCTCATTCAGACAACCTCAAAGTCCTGCCACTCAGTTGAGCTGCCCTGTGGTTCTCCTGGGAGACTCAGTTGTTGGTTTTGGAAATGGGCCTCAGAAGTACTGAGGCTGTCTTGACCAGGGAGGGAAACAAACCAACAACGTAGTATCACAGCAGCACACTGCAGCCAGACCCACACACCAGGAGTGATGCTCAGGCTTTGTCTATTTTACATCCATGTATCGTTTCCCTTGGCATTCTGCCCCTGGGTGTCATCAATAAATCTTCATCTGGGGAAAAGAACAAAAACCTGAATTGTCTCCAAGGAACCTCAGGAATGACTGAGTCTCACTGACAGTAATGAGAAATTTCATCTAAAAATAAATATAGGCATTATGCTACCTTCGGGAACACACAGGTCAGGACAGGCTATAGTATCTTTTGCTTCACAGCGCATATTTTTCTGATTTTCACCACAATTATTTTCTCCAATAAGCAGATTAGAGTACTCACCAGACTGTTCATAGCTTGGAGTATTGGCCTGTCAATGAAAAGTAATTCAAATGCCTAATACCAGGAGATGGGTTGATAAAAACATAATGATAATGTGTACATTTAAATGGAATATGATATAGACAAAACATGTAGATGAAGGAATAAAAACTGTATCTACATGTTAATCAAAGAGAACATACTAATTAAGGTGTTCATATATACTGGTAGTATAAAAAATGTATCTACAAGTTTATCAAAGAGAAATACTAACAAATGCACTTATATATAGTGCATTATTACATGTGTAAAGCCAAAATAACACTATGTGAATATAGTATAAAATTAGGTATGTATTATAATACAGGACATATTTTATTATACATGAAATATAACATAGCATTATTTCTGGATGGAAGTTTTTCTGGGTTCCAGACTTCATCATGCCCTCTGATTAAATATTTTCCTAGTGTGCTGTATTTCCCCTTAGCACCTTCAGTAACTGTGAAGAAACATTTAACTGCTTTATGTTCTATGACTCTGCTTCTCCATCTTTCCCCTGAATAAAACTCCCTTGAGCAACAGGGCTCCCAATAGTTTACAGTATGTAACTGTGTCTAGCTTTTAGTAAGCAGTTCCAAATGTATTTGCTGAATAAAAGGATAAATAAATGACTGATGTCATTGCATTGAACAAGGCCAGGAAAACACAGAATGTCAGCAATGGTGCTTCTGTGTGTAGTGATAATCTCTTGTGTAATGTACGGAACCATCACCTGCCAATAATAAAGCTGTTGCCCTATTAGCTTAGGCAGGAAATAGGAGGTAGGAGTTCCAGCAAGGAGAGGGGATTCTGGGATAGGTCAGGTATGGGAAGAAATTAGCCCCAAGCTCTGAGGACACAAGTACATGAAACTGAGAACTGGTAACCAGCCATGTGGCACTAATAGAATGAAATAAATGGGTTAATTATGTTATGAGCTAGTCAGGGAACATACCTAAGTTTATGGCCTAGGTATTTATTCATGACATAGTTCAGTCTCAGAGTCATTATTTCAAGAGCTTGAGTGAGGGTGAAAAAGCCCAGGGTTATATCTGTGAATAAGGAGATTATGTGGGATTCTTTGGCCTTTAATTTGACTTTTTGTATTTTTTAATGTTTCTGAGATAAAAATAAGTGAATAAAGTATGAGTTTGAAATATTGATGAGCTTTACTCTAATGATGCTAGCACCAATTCCAGAATACCAGTCTTACACTGAGTTTCCGTCTCTCTCCCAATGTCTATGGGTCACCTTCAGGTGAAGGGCAATGTCCCTCTATCGGCTTCCCATGGCAGGCCAGGCAGAAGGATCAGTTCAGACCTATAATAGGGTCTATGTGTTCAAGGCTTGGCTAGCAGACAGTAGCATTATCAGGAGATGGTAGAACATTTAGAAGGCAGGACCTAGTGAGAGGAGGTTATGTCATAAAGTATGTACCCTTAACTAGGATATTACTAGGATAATATAATAGGATACTATAGGATATCATATTAACTAGGATAAATACTTCCCAGTCAACAGGCATCTTTGGCTGTACACTCCTGCCATGATGGATTGTGTCAGCAGAGGCCACAAGTGATGAGCCCAAGCAAACATCAACTGAAACTTCTGAAATCATCAACCAAATTAAATGTTCCTTTTAACAAGCAGATGGTCTCAGGTATTCTGTTACCATAACAGAAAACTGATCAACACACCAGGAAATATTCCCAGTATATGAAAGATTTCGAAACAAAAGGTAGCACTCTCCCCCCTGCCTTCTGGGATGCTCTGGCATCAACCCCACTCCATTTTGGGGAAGGGTCATCTCCTCTGATTAATTTCACCCTGAATGTTCTAATCCAACCACAATGTTTAAATGCTTGAGTACTAGGTCACAGGAATTATAGATGCTGTTGAAAGGTTAGTTTTAAAGAAAGTAATATGATTGATATCATATAAAACCAGCCAAGAAAGACAATGAGAAAATACACAAAGGAAATAGGAGTGATTTAGGAACATAGAAATATGCATGTTCTCCCTCCATGAAATAGACTTAAAACTAGCCTGGATACCAATTTTCCTTCACTAAATGACAGATTATTGGTAAGAACATAGAGACAGGCACTCTTTTGTTAAGATAATATTTTTATAAATTGTTTGAGAATTTTATACAATGTATTTTGATCATATTTATCTTTACTCTTCTCCCTGACCTTCCCACACCCACCACTCTCACCTTCATGTCCTCTTCTTGTTTTTTTTTCTTAACAACACACAGCATCCAATTTGAACTGCTATATACTCAATGGTGTGGGTCCATCCACCTGAACATAGCTGGCCTACCATGAGCCACACACTAGAAGAAGCCAACCACTCTCACCCCTCCCCAAAAAGGCATCAACTGTCAATTATCCTCAGTTGAGATAAGGAATCACCAGGTCCTCCCAATCCCATTTGAGAATGTTAACTGCCTAGATCTTGTACAGGTCTTGTGCAGACAACCACAGCTGCTGTGATTCATGAGAGCAGTGGTCTTACCATGCCCAGAAGACATTATTGGGTCTTGTTTCTCCTGATCTACGCCTTTCCTCCTCCTCCTCTTTTTGACGGATCTCTGAGCACTTTGCTGGGGTGAGTGTAGAGATGCCCATTTGTGGCTGTGTACACTACTGACACTGTTATATATATGCAGGTACTAAGCAAAATCTCTCTCTCTCTCTCTCTCTCTCTCTCTCTCTCTCTCTCTCTCTCTCTCTCTC
>NW_021620757.1:723239-776043 GCF_004785775.1 Grammomys surdaster
CTCTCTCTCTCTCTCTCTCTCTCTCTCTCTCTCTCTCTCTCTCTCTCGAATTCATTGTTTTTAATAGCTGAATAATAGCTCCATTGTGTAAATGAACCACATTTTCTGTATCCATTTCTTTGTTCAAGGACATCTGGGTTCTTTCCAGCTTCTGGCTATTATAAATAAGGCTGCTATGAACAAAAGAACTTCTGGGGAATCATCATCCCTGACCTCAAACTCTACTACAGAGTAATAGTGATAAAAAAAAAAAACTGCATGGTATTGGTACAGAGACAGGCAAGAAGATCAATGGAATAGAATTAAAGACCCAGAAACGAACCCACCCACCTATGGTCACTTGATCTTTGACAAAGGGGCTAAAACTGTCCAGTGGAAGAAGGACAGCATTTTCAACAAATGGTGCAGGTTCAACAGAAGGATAACATGTAGAAGACTGCAAATCGATCCATTCTTACCTCCTTGTACAAAGCTCAAGTCCAAGTGGATAAAGGACCTTCACATAAAACCAGATACACTAAAACTAATAGAAGAGAAGGTGAGGAAGACCCTCGAATATATAGGCACAGAGGAAAAGTTCCTGAACAGAACACCAATGGCATATGCTCTAAGATCAAGAATTGACAAGTGGGACCTCATAAAACTGCAAATCTTCTGTAAAGCAAAGGACACTGTCAATAAGACAAAATGGCAACCAACAGATTGGGAAAAGATCTTTATCAATCCTACATCTGACGGAGGGCTAATATCCAATATGTACAAACAACTCAAGAAATTAGATTCCAGACAACAAAATAACCCTATTAAAAGTGGAGTACAGAGCTAAACAAAGAAGTTTCAACCGAGGAAACTCAAATGGCTGAGAAGCACCTAAAGAAATGTTCAACATCCTTAGTCATCAGGGAAATGTATATCAAAACAACCCTGAGATTCCACCTCACACCAGTCAGAATGGCTAAGATCAAAAACTCAGGGGATAGTGGATGCTGGTGAGAATGTGGAGAAAGAGGAACATTCCTCCATTGTTGGTGGGATTGTAAGCTGGTACAACCACTCTGGAAATCAGTCTGGCAGTTCCTTGGGAAATTGGACATAGCATTACCTGAGGACCCAGTTATACCACTCCTGGGCATATGCCCAGAAGATGCTCCTCTAGCTGCTCTTAGTCTTCTTGAAAAGAAAGACTGTGTTATGTCGATTCCCTGGTCAACTCTTTCAGTTGTCCCAATGCTCGACCTGACCTGTGTGGCTCCATGGGCCCTGCTGCCCGTCTTCAAGTTCACCTCACCCTCCCACCTTCCCTTCTAACCCTGGCTTTCCTTCAGTTCCTCCCTGAACTGATTCCTTCTTAGTGTCTTCTACAGGCTGATCTCTCCTCCTGGGAGGCCTCCTTTGTCTTTGACACTACCCATTTTCTATTCTTTAATTCTTAGTTCAGACATCACAGAGAATAGTTGTGGGTTTGAGTAGAGGTATTAAAACACACATCAAAACGCTGATGTGGAAGAGAGATTTTCCTTTTTTATACTGACATGAGATTTACTGTAGTAACAATATGTTGCTAGCTCAAGAAAACTCTCAATAATTTCTCTAGCTTATATGTTGCTGGTGCAATCATTTGCCCAGGCAACTCTGCAGAGAGAAGGTAGATTAGATCCAGGTGTGGGCCCATTTCAGCTCCTGCCTCCTTTAACTTGCGGCTGTGGATTGTCTTCCAGTTTCCATAGGCTCGTCACTCATTTTCCTGCTCTCCTCACTGTCTCCTTGGTTAAGAATGCATCTCCCTGATCCTGCTGCAGCCTCACAGTGGCTTAGTGTAATCCCTCCTCATTTTCCTAGACTCAACTCAAAGCACCTCATGATGGAGCTCCATGTTCCCAGGAGAAATGTCTTTGGTCTCCATAGTCCCATGACTCCTGGTTCTTACCTCTTTAAGAATAAGCTCTTTGCTTTAAGATTTATCCCTGAATAATGATTTTGCCTCTTGGGATAGAAATCAAACCCAAGCTAGTGCCTGATAGAAGCAAAATACTCAACTGATGTGGGCTAAATGAACAAATGAACTGTACTATATGGGGGCTAGGAGGAATCAAGGTACAAAGTGAGTCCCCAGCTAGAGTTGCAAGCTCTCTCACTTCCATGTTCTTTTAAATTTGAGAAATAGTTCCACATGAAGCAAAGCTATTGCAATAGGAAAAGGCAAGACTGAAAAAATGTGTTGAAAGCCTTTAAGGGGCTCAAATTACAAGTGAGGAGGGTGCCAGGCTTTCACACTTCAGACTTACTGCACCACACTCTTACCAACAGCGTGTCTTTAAAATCTGTATTGACTGGCAAGAGTTGGTTTCTTATTTATCATTTAGGTGACTTCAGTCTGTTGAATTCAACCAGAACCCACTCGGGCAGCATGATTTCCCACTAATATTTTGCTGCCGCTGGAGACAAGGAGGACAGTGAAACCTGTGGCTCCTATCCAGAGAACACCCACCTCAGTCACCACAATTGCACAATGAGGCAAAAGCAGCGTGTAAACAAAGAGAAGATAGAGTCAGGATGCAAAGCCCCATCCAGCAGTCAGTGCTGTCTTCCCCATGTTCCTATCACAGTGTTCTCAGGGCTCAGACCAATGCATTCAGTCAGTGGCCACTTAGCTACCAGAAAGGAGCTTGCCAACATGACTTGGCAGTACTCCCTGGGGCTGCACTCATTCCTAGTGGCACTGGGCAGGATGCCAGGCATCACCCTCTGTGTACAAGACTGCAGGGCAAGGTGCCCAGGACTGAGAAACAAAAACATCTGCCAGAGTCACCGAGTTGTTGGTTGCCTGAGTTCACCCACAGAGAACTCAAGGACAGTGAACTGCCAGACCGTTTCCAGGATATGTCTCAGTCTTTGTCCCCGGGAGGGACACCAAGAGCTGCAGAACCCAAGCCCAAGAGTCAGCCAACACAGAATCAAATGCACATACCTCCCATTATAACAGGCAAGTGGACAAAAAATCAGGAGCAGAAGCCAGGTCCCTCTTGACCCCTGTTAAGACATCAGACACTGGGTCTGGGCCATTTCTAGACGAGAGCCAAGCCACTAGGAGAAATATGAAGACAGCTTCTATAAGAACCTTTTTGGTAAATTTTGTTTCTTCCAATAAGACACCCAAATCAGCTTGATTATGTTTTTTTTCCCCCACAGAAAATACTGGTTCTAGGGAATAGAGTTGTCCCCACTTTTGTTGATTTCTATGGTCTCTGAAGCACCCGGAAACATTAGAGTCCAGGAAGGTTCCCAAAGCTGACCTTGACTTGTGGGGTAGCTTTGGACTTTCTGCTAGTATGGTCAGTCTCTTGTAGAAAAGTATCATGATAGGCCAGAGTGAGTTAGGCTGAGCAAGGTTTAGCTGAAGAAGAATATCATATATAAATAACACTCCTGACAAAAAGAAGAAAAAAAACTAGATGGTAAGTTGGCTGATTGGTAAACCATGTATCTATAACAGCCACCTGAAGTGAGATTTATTTTGATAAATGTATCATATTTCAGCTGTTCCCCCAGCCCAGTATCCTCTATACGATTTTTATCTTAGGCCATTTCTAAGTCTTTTCCCCTTGTCCTCTCATGTATACAATTCAGAATTTGATTTTTAAATGGCCTTTTGGCTGGATGACTTGAGACTCCAAAGTATAACAATATGGTAGAAGTATTGGGACAATTTATGTGTCATCTATGGAGACATTCCTTCAGCTCTATGGGTTCCACAGGAAGCTTGCTGTTGGGTTAAGAAAACATATAGGCAACATACAGTGACATCAAACTTCCTTCCCTGACGCCAACTGGGTGTTTGATGTGGTGACATTCTGAAGTCAGCCAATGCCAGTTTCATTTGTATGATTCACATTTTTAATCTTTGGAAATGCTGAACATGGATCCAATGAATGGACCCAAATTCCACCCAGCTGTACAAGTAAGATTATTTATAAATAGTCCCTTCCCTATGTTAGTCTTCAGACTTACATCCTGTGATTTAGACGGTCCAGTAGTTCATTAAGCAGCTGTCGTCATGGCTTCAAATGACTTTACCTCAGCACTCTTTGACTTCTAATGAAGCTACTCCAAGATGATTCCCAGCATTTACTCAACAGGAAATGAACAAGAAGCAATTGCTAGCCAACCTCCCTTCATGTTAGCCCCTCGTCACTAAGACATTAGATATCTTTTGAGTTCATTCTTAAATGCTCTTTGATCTTGCAACTGTGTACTAAAAGCTGCTTGAGATTCCACCTCAGACTAGTCAGAATGTCTAAGATCAAAAACTCAGGTGACAGCAGATGCTGGTGAGGATATGGTGAAAGAGGAACACTCCTCCATTGTAGGTGAGATTGCAAGCTGGTACAACCACTCTGGAAATCACTCTGGCGATTCCTCAGAAAATTGGACATAGTACTACCCAAGGACCCAGCTATAACATTCCTGGGCATATACTCAAAAGATGCTCCAACCTATAACAAGAACACATGCTCCACTATGTTCATATCAGCCTTATCTATAATACCCAGAAGCTGGAAAGAACCCAGATGTCCTTCAACAGAGGAATGGATACAGAAAATGTGGTACACAATGGAGTACTACTCAGCTACTAAAAACAATGACTTCATGAAATTCACAGACAAATGGATGGAACTAGAAAATATCATCCTGAGTGAGATAACCCAGTCACAAAAGAATACACATGGTATTTACTCACTGATAAGTGGATATTAGGCAAAAAAGCTCAGAATACCCATGATACAGCTCACAGACCATATGAAGCTCAAGAAGAAGGAAGACCAAAGTGTGGCTGCTTCAGACCTTCTTAGAAGGAGAAACAAAATACTCACAGGAGGTAGAGGGTGGGAGGGATTTAGGAAGAAGAGAGGAGGGGAAGGGGAAAAGGGGGGACAGGATCAAGTATGGGAGGAGACAAGGATGATACACAGAGGGTCATGAAATTGAACAGAAGTGTGTAGCAACGGGGATGGGGAACTGGAGGTAGCCATCAGAAAGTCCCAGATGCCAGGAAAGCAAGAGACTCCCAGGACCCAGCGGGGATGAGATTAGCTGAAATGCCCAACAAAGGTGAGAACCTGTAGAGACCATATCCAGAGGTTAGACAAGGCCCCCGGTTGGGGCATGGGGCCACCCACTCATCTCCAAATTTTTAACCCAGAATTGCTCCTGTCTAAAAGAAATATGGGAACAAAGTGTAGACCAGAGACTGAAGGAAAGGCCATCTAGAGGCTGCCCCACCTGGGCATCAATCCCATATACAGTCACCAAACCCAGCCACTATTGCAGATGACAAGAAGTGCTTGCTGACAGGAGCCTGAAATAGCTGTCTCTTGAGGAGCTTTTCCAGAGCCTGACCAATACAGATGTAGATGCTCACAGCCAACCATCAGACTGAGCACAGGGACCCCAATGGAGGAGTTAGAGAAAGGACTAGAGGAGCTGAAGGGGTTTACAACCCCATAGGAAGAACAACAATATCAACCAACCAGACCAGACCCTGCAGAGCTCCCAGGGACTAAACTACCAACCAAAGAGTACACATGGAGGGACCCATGGCTCCAGCTGCATATGTAGCAGATGATGGCCTTGTCCAGCATCAATGGGAGGGGAAGCCCTTGGTCCTGTGAAAGCTTGATGCCCCAGTGTAGGTGAACGCCATGGTGGGGAGGCAGAAGTAGATGGGTGGAGGAAGCAGGGGGAAGAAGGATGGGACAGGGGAGTTGCCTAGGGGAAACCGGGAAAGGCAATAACATTTGAAATGTAAATAAATAAAATATCCAATAAAAAATAAATTAGTTTTAAAAAAAGAAAAGACTGAATGTCAGGATCCTGAAATCATTTCTTTTTAAAGAATGAAACAGAGAAATGTTGCAGCAATTGCAGTACTGAATACATTTCTAATGCTCCATGTTCAAAAAAAAAGTCATGAAACAGTTGAAAATATTTTTCTTCTATCTATTCATAAAATATACCTTTGGTCATATGTTTTTAAACTTTAATTTCAGCACAAAATTGTCATATCAGTCATCAAGTAGAAATGTACCAATGCATTGTTCATTTCAACATTGAAAAGGGAGAGGTACTTCTCAGGGTCTCCTACGATAAATCCTTTCATTGACACTTCTAGCCAGAATTACAGAACTTGGAAGCCAGCAAATAATTTATTCGTTGGGTATCAATTAAATTTTCATGTATCTGTCATTATCAAAAGGAAAGCCAGGTTTTTTAGTCTCAATTTTTTTCTGCTCCAAGATGCCTCTAAAACACAGGTTTCCTCTAAAGTATTCATTTCATGCATTCACTGCATTCCAGATGTGACCACAACTGCATATTTTAGTGCCCCCAGACAATGACACTTCCTCTATGTCAGACACTGTGTTAAGTGCTATATGAAGTGTAACATTTAACCTCACACCCGCCATATTCCTCTGTGTACTGTGGCATTATGTTACACAGTATATTAAGCTGTTACCCTGTTATTAATCGCCTCCCTTGGGAGATGAGACTGAGTCACAGAGGTCAAATAAGCTTTCCACAGTCAAAATAGCAAGCAAACAGCAGTGAAGACTGGGATCTAAATTTTTTTAGTCTCGTTTTTATTAGCTCTCTAAGCATTTCATACAGTGTATTTAATCACATTGACTCTATCCCCCAACTTCTCCCAAACACCCACACCCCATCCCTACCCATCCAATTTTATGTCCTTCTCTTCTTCCTCTTCTTCCTCTTCTTCCTCCTCCTCCTCCTCTTCTTCTTCTTCTTCTTCTCCTCCTCCTCCTCCTCCTCTTCTTCTCCTTCTTCCTTTTCCTCTCCTTCTTCTCCTCCTCTTCTTCTCCTTCTCCTCCTCTTCCTCCTCCTCTTCCTCTCCTTCTTCTTCTTCTCCTCCTCCTCCCCCTCCTCCTCCTCCCCCTCCTCCTCCTACTCTTCCTTCCCCTCCTCTTCTTCTTCTTCCTCTTCCTCTTCTTCTCTTCTTCTCCTTCTCCTTCTTCCTCTTCCTCTTCCTCTCCTTCTCCTTCTCCTTCTCTGTCTTCTCCTCTTCCTCCTCCTCCTCCTTCTCCTTCTTGTCCTTCTTCCTTTATAAATCTATCTAGTCCAATCTGTGCTGCCCATATGCTCTTGGGTGTGTGGCCTTCCACTGGAAACTGCCTGATCAAACTACCAGAGACTCTTAAAGAAAATGGTCTCTCCCTCCCCCCACAACTATCAGTCACAATTAGTTCCTCAGTTAGATATAGGACTCAGCGCCCCCCTTTCCTCCCCATGTTGGATTTGTATCCTGTCTGGACTTCCATGTGTTTTATACATTCTGTCCCAGCAAATGTGAATGTTCATATGTACAACTGCCTGCCATGCCCCCAAAACACTTTCTCCACTACCTCTTTTTATTTGTAAGAAAAAAAGATAGGAAAGTGCCAGGATTAAACAGCACTGGAGATGAATTGACAGACATTGAGGAAAGCAATGATTGAAAAGCAGTTATGTTACAGAATTATGGGACGTGCTGCCTTCAGGAGCCTGGTCCTCAACACTCCCCACACCAGCTTCCTCTAGTTCTGTCTGCTTGCACACATTTTTTCCTCCAAGAGAACCCAGATGATCTTTAGCAAGTAGATGTGAGATACTCTTTGAATGATTTCCTCTATGTAAATACAAAATTCTTCTTTAAAAAAAAATACGTCTGTTGGACATGGTGGCAAAAAGATACAAAGTGAGGCCTTATCTCAAATTCTAAAGATCTTGAAATACTAAAAATAAAATCTATCTACATTTTGTAAGAAAAAATTAATTCTAATTATGACTCAGAGAGCATGTTAATAAATACTGAGAGTTACATTTTTAAACTTTTTGTGCATACATCTCTTCTCATTAAATATAGATTATACTAATTTGGATTTCATTTTATAGCACTTAAACATTATTGTGAATGCCATAAGAGTCAACAGGTATTTCTACAGTCATATTTGTATGAGAACATGTGTATGTGGGAGAGTGTGCGTGTGCAAGCTAGTAAGAATGTGGTGTGCGTGTGCGTGCGTGCGTGTATGTGTGTGTGTGTGTGTACGTACGCATGTGTGAGAGAGATTCTCCAGGAGGTTTGTTGCTGCTGCTGCTGCTGCTGTTTTGTCAAGATTTGTCAATGTCCAGAAGCAGGACAGTTAGGCTGGGTTATGGGGGCTCTAACTCTGGCTCTAACGAATGCTTGGCAAGTATTTTATTGACTGAACCATCTCCCCAGCCTCTTGCAGCCATATTGTAATAGCTGTCTGGGTCCCTGCCTAAATGCATTTAAGCAGCCCATTAGTGCTCTTCTGACTGCCACATGTGTACTGTCAGCCACTGTGTACTGTATAATGTTTGCACACCTGCACACATAATACAGATGAAATAAAATTAAAATCTCTTCCAGCCAATAAATCTGAACTTCAAGTTTTAAAAAAAAAATCAAAACTGGGTCACTTACCAACAGTCACATCACTGGGACTTCATAGAAAAACCGTGAAAGAACATTGAATTCCACCCTGAGTTGGATACAGTTTGTTATCAGATGAAATAAAGCAGGAATTTATATTAAATAACCCACAGCAAGAACTCTCATTTAATTACAGTGTACCTCTCTTATTAATTTACCATTTCCTGCCCACTAAGGGGTGTGGTCAAGAACAAGCTTGCCTTATTAGATCCAGTTCTCTGTTAACTTATCCAGAGGACACCCTACTGGTCCCTGTTACCCTCTCCTGGGCCCACACACACCACACCGACGTCATTCTATGCTACCAAGTCTATCTACAACTGTGGAGAATTCTAAGCCTTCCTGCAATTACTTAAAAGTTACCAATTTTTAATGCGGAATTTTATTTTCTTGATTCCAACAGTGTGTGTTTCTGTTTATTATTTTCTCGAATCTAACCACAGTATTTTATTAGTTCCAACCATGTCTGCTATTTGCTACTTTAACTACTCCAGCTATATAATGATGCAACTGGTATAGCGCCCTCAGCGTGACACATGGGAAATTTTCAGTAAGTATTAAAGGCTACTGTGATGTATATAAGTGCTGTAAACACTTGTTCACCCCAGTCTACAGAAAGACTACCTAAAATGTCCCATCATGGTAGGAAGAAGGAATATACAGCCTCGCCTAGCGTTTGGGGAGCACCAATTTCTACCCTGTACATTTCCTGAATAAGCTTCAGCCTCTCCAGTCTGTAGTTGCTCTATTTTTTCTTTCTCTCAGTACCCCTCCCAACAGCTCTGGTCTGTTTCTTTATTCGATAGGCCCATCTTGCTAACACGACGATATGTGTGTGTATTTGCACACCAGAGCAGTGAAGCAGATTTCAGTAGATAGACAAATAACTAACACGTTGGGCTCAGGGAGAGACACACAAGGAATGTGGATCTCGGCATATGCATCTTCATTATCTCTGCTCAACTGGAGCAATCAAGCATTAGCAAAATCCTTGTTTAAACAAAAACGTTGACGATATTGAAAAAACAAACAAACACAACCAGCCCAAATGTGCTGTTGAAGAGAGGTTGGAGAGGTGGCTCAGTGGCTGTGTGTGTGTGTGCTCGCTGCTCTGTCAGGAGACTGGAGTTCAGTTCCCAGCACCTGTGTCTAGCATCTCACAACTGCCTGTAACTCCAGATACTGAAGGCCTAGGGCTCTCTTCTGGTATCTGCAGGTGCCTACACTCACACGTGCATGTACACACACACACACACACACACAATAAGGAAAATCTTAAATGGAACCAAAAAAAAAAGCCCACAGAAAGGAGATCGTACAATGCACAAGCAAGCCTCACTAGCATGATGCCCAGGAACTGGAATTCTCTGTTTTACCTGAACCCTTCTATATAGCATTCCCACTAACCTAACACATTAAGAAGTTCCTTCTTCTGTATTCTCCAGTCTTATTTTCCCTTAAAGCAAATTCATTTGTGTGAGTGTGAGGGGGTTCCAGACCAGGGGGACGCAGGCTGGCCTCCTCTTGCCTTCATCTTTCCTCTATCAGAGAGCCCTCAGAGCAAACTGGAGAAGCAGAACCCATCTATTCTGAGCTCATGTGAATGTCTCCTGATCTACTAAAGCCTGCTACTGCTGCTGCTCTGAGAGGCATCAGATTGACTCTTCTCTCTTCAATCCCACACCCCAGTCCTAAAAGACTTTCCCTGGACTAATGTATGTGACTGTGCAAGGGAGACATATTGGAGTACATATTCCAGTGAGATAGCTGCAATTTAACTAAACTCTTTAGAAGAAAATGTGTCACCCAAAGGAAACCACCTAAGGGTCAATGTTCATGTGTTGGAATACTTCTCTGGTCGTGATATGTAGCAAGGTTACTGAGCTTTTGGGATCCTTGCTGGAAGAAGTGAGTCATGGAGGTGGGAGGGAGATTTTGAGGATTTATAACCCAATCCCCCGATGCACTTCCTTCCTCTGTCTCTCTGTCTCTGTCTCTCTGTCTCTCTCTTTCCATCCTGACTGATGATTCAATGTGATCAGGGGCTTCCCATTCCTTCCATCATGCCCTCCCCTCAAAAATTAACTGTATCCCCTCAAATTTTAAGCCACAACAAACCCTTCCCTACTGAAGTCACCTACAGTCAGGCATTTTGGTCATACCGATGAGAAAGTAACTAAAACATACTGTGATCCTATTTTTCAGATGAGGAAAGTGAGACTCAGAGATGTGAAGCAGTGTGCCCTGTATCACAGAGCCAGTCAGTAACAGACCCAGTCTCTGCAAGTTCAAGATCTAAGCACAAAATGGCACGCTCCCAAACTGCCTTTTGACAGTAGCCAGATAGACACTTTCTTCCCAAGACTCTTTTTAAAATGTGTAGATCATTCTGAGATAAAGAATGTGAATGAGAAATCAAAACACACATGCAGAAAGCATAAGGTACAGTCCTAAAAAACAAAACAAAAACCTTACTTGATTACTGGTGTTTAATTTTTGTGGTAAAGCCTATGCAGAACTCCACATGTCTTCCTCTGAATTTATGTTTCTACTGGAACTGGAGATCAAGAGTTGGTGGAAGGAGATGAATTTACTTACAGTTTTGGCCGGAACCAGGGAAAGACACTCCCTCCATCCCTCTCCATGTTGCCTATAGCAAATGAAAGATGAAGAGGAGTAAGAGTGATACATCTGTAGATTTAGCTGAGTCCAAATGATCAGAATTGAGCATAAATCTTAAGCTCCTGTGGAAATGAATTATCTTTAATATACATGTAATCAGTGAATTACTCCAGTGGCTGTATTTATTACCTTATGCTAGTACCCAATAACTACACAAAGAAACCAAGATTTATGTAAAACTATATCTCAATAGCTGAGCAGTTAAATGATGTGTCTTAACCTCCTATGCTAATCTAGATAACTACCAGCACCATCCCATAATACTTGCACGTTATTATTGACCTGGCTCTTTGGGCTTCAGGTGTCTTTCCATGATCTTTCTAGACCACGTCCTCCAAATCCTCCAACTTCCTCAATGATCTGAATCTCCCTCTCTCCCTCACTCCTCCCTCTGGTTAGTGGACATTCTGCCCCCTTCTCTATTCTGCCCAGCCATTGGATGATCACCATTTATTAACAAGACATAGAATAAATGGTAAGAACTGTTTACACAAACTTAAGACAGGAGATTCTTGGTATAAGGATGACAATGCTGTATCTTGATTAAAACAAGATATGAGGGCAGAAAAGTCAGCATTTGACTAACCCAAGGGTAAACTTTACACAATGTATGAAAACATTATGCCTACACTCCTGGGAGACAGATCTATCCTCAGGTATCACTCCTGTAGACAACTTAGCCTTATAACCAGCCTGGAATATCCTGCAGAAATTCTAACCTTAGTACACCCTTCCTGACCATTCCAATATTACCTCATTTGGATGACAAGAAGGAGGGACTGGCTTGCTGAAGAGAGGCTTAATTATATTTGCTGGCAGGATATTTCTTGTTCTGTTGAAGGAAAGAGACTAGGAGTATGAAAAACAGTAAAGCCAACACTGAAATGAAATGCAAATAATGTCTATTGATTTTAACACACTGCTACTGTATAGGAAAAGATTAGTGGGAAGGAAAGAGATGTGGATAACTGCAGAAAGAACTACACATGAGAGGAGGTCAAGGAATAGACAAAAGACATAGACTGGCTTTAAGCCAATGAAGTGATCAGCTCATTCCCCAGAGGCTACTTCTTTTTAATGGCTTTCCCCTGAGAGCTGCTGGGTGACCTTTGATTGAACATCTCTGAGAATTTTTTCCACAGGCTCACTCCCCTGGCATCATGTTGTAACCTCATCTAGGGACACATGGAGCCTTGGTGATGCTTCATGGGTTCAAGTCAAATGTTCACATGGTTGCCTGCAGAGTTTGGGTAGCGGCTAGGAGAAAGGGCCCAGACTTGGTGACCAATAGGCTTGATTCAAATCCCAGATCTTCCATATAATATAGGGCAGTTAACTGGATGTTCAGATTGCAACTTGTTGCTCTAAAACATCCAGAGTAAGGACAGTGGAAATAGTTCTTTCCTTCTCCCCACCCTCACATAAAACCAAAACAACAACAACAACAAACCTAGGTTGAGCCAAAGATGAGGGCGAAGTGGAGAGACTGGGCAGTAGTAAGTCCTTAGGCCAGTTGTGGAACTTTTCATTTGATCGCCTGACAGCTTGTCTACTTTCCACTTACTGGTGGGTTTGGCAGGAAACATGCCCATACATAGAGACAGATCCAGATTTCGTGGAGCTAGTGCCTCAAGCAATGTTGGCATCCCTCTTTGAGGTAGAGAAAACAAAAGGATCTACTTCAGCAAATTGCATAAAAATGAATAGCCTTGACAGAGTCATATCCACAGGCCCTGGGCACATGAGAGTCCCAAACTTTAAAACATACCCCCTTCCATTCTCTAACTTTCCAGGACTCCAAGTCTATAAAATTATGCTGCCCACATTCAAGTCAGCTCTTCCTTCCTAAGCTAAACCTAAACCCAGAAGTATCTCCCAGTGATGACAAACCCCCTCCAGTTAGTCATGATTATATGTACACACACACACACACACACACACACACACACGCACACGCACATGCACACCCACACGTACACGATACATACACATATATACATACATTCCATGGAAGGAAGAAGGGAACATAGGTAGAAGACAAGACTATTCAAAAGTGTTGATTTGCTTGCATGACCAAGCTCTAGTGGCAGTTTGGAGCAGGGGAATATTCTTAACGGCAGCAAGCAGCTAACACCCACTTGGAAATGAATGCCCTTTGTACTTGGCTTATAAGAGATGAAGCTAGGCAGCCACATCCTATAAGATGCTGTGATTGGGCTGTGGAGTCTCCTCCTAAGATGCTCCTTCCTGGTTTCTGTGCCTTTAAAAAGGAAAATAAAGGACAATGCATTTATCTCTATTGCTCTCCATGATTTTATAAGCCAATGACACAGAAAGCCTATTCTGAAAAACTGAAGCCAGGAGACAGATTCCAACTTGGTTGGCGTATATGATGCCAGGTGTTACTTATCCTCTGAGCAACTTGGTTTTCTCTTTAGCTCATCTGTGGAATGGCAGGTCTGTTTTTATAACATATTCAGGGGCTCTGGCTACTTTCTTCTCTTCCTAGGGAGGCAACAGGAGCTTCATCTTCTATTGATGCAAAGGTAGTCTTTGAGGAGAAGGAGAGAGAGAGAGAGAGAGAGAGAGAGAGAGAGAGAGAGAGAGAGAGAGAGAGAGAGAGACCAGCGGCTTTGCATTCCAGCTGCTGTGCCTTCACAGGATGGACCGTGTTCTTTTTACACTGTGAACCAGAAGAAACCCATCCTTCCTTAAGTTGCCTTTGTTCAGTATCTTGTTACAGCAAATGCAGAACAGAGACTAGCCAGCCAGGTGTGTATGTGTGGCTGGTGCTGAAAGACCCAGCACCTGAAAGGATGTGTTTAGAGAGAATTCTAGAACTTTGGTTTCTTTTAAAAACACAGAAATATTATAAGAACTCGGTTTTTGTTTTAATGCCAGATGTAGGCATACGGGGCTGCTTCAGACTGTCCGCAGCGGCTGACTACGTTTTGCCTCCTGCTCTAGCAGAGGTGTGGTTTTGTCAGCTGCAGATAGCTTTTGCAATTGTGTAACACTTGGAATTCTAGGTTGTTTTCAGAGAGTGTGGTTGGCAGTTATGGGGTGAGAGGTGGATGCATTTTTTTAGTAGTTATGCTCAAAGAAGAAACAAGAAGAAAGGAATTGGATTCAAGGATCTCTATCCCTCTACCTCCCCTTTATCATCCTTCCTCTCCTATCTAGTGATAGGGGGTGAAACCTGGGGGACAAAGGATGGAAAAAAGAAGAGTCCACCAAGTACCAAAGACCAGCTACAAGCAAAGAAGGAAAAAGAAACTTGATTCAAGGATCTCCGTCTCTCTCTCTGCCCTCCTCTATTCTTTCTCTCCTATCTAGTGATAGGAAATGAAACTGGGGGGAGGGGAGATAAAGGGTGGGGCAAAGAACCCACAACATAGCAAGGTCAGCTACAGGTGTGTTTCAAGATTGAGCTCACAATTCAAAGTTTAATATTTGATACCTTGAAAATATTAAAAATAACTCGAGATGAATCCTGAAGAGGTCATGTGTCTACCTGATACTTCCACTGAGTGTATTTATCCTGTTAGCTTCAGGGAAATGGAGGCACTCAGGGGAGAGAAATCATTCATAATTTAGATGGAAATCATAAAATACAGTCTGATGATAGGGTACTCTTGGCCTCTGCCTCCCTCACCCCCAACCCTTGCCAGGTGCACCCCAAATCCTGCAGGCATGTGATACTTTACTTCACTAAGAGTTGCGAACTGTGTGGTGCATCGAAATAAGATCTATCCAGCTGCTGTTCCTAGAAGGAAGGCTCATGTATTCACCTCCTGGTTTTCTACATCATTTAAAATTCGAGTGGCTGTTTTTCCTGGGAGGTTATTTTTGCTCCCAATTACAGGGACCAAAATAGCAGAAACTGCTCTAGATATACAGAAATGGCTGGCATTTGTTTAATTGGTTTTCAACAGTGTCTTCATGAAAACTTGTGTGTGTGTGTGTGTGTGTGTGTGTGTGTGTATGTGTTTCCCAAGTGCCCTATGCTCCTTATGGTTCATCTTCCTAAAGAATATTCTCATATCCTTGATTCTAGGGTACAACTGGCTATTGGGTCCTCCTACAGGGGCCTCAGAGTCAAGTTCAGGCTCCTGGAGTTTGCTTAAAGACTGAGCTTGTTGGCAGTGGCCACACTCCCTCCTCATGGGCAGCCCAAGCCATGGTTATAGGACACCAAGAAGAGAACGCTGCTGGTTGCCCCGCAATTGCTAAACACTAATGCTGTTTCCAGCTTTGGGAGAGCCAGGGGAAGCATCCTTAGGGGGTAAACTACACACAGCCATACTTACTCAACTTGTTGGGAATATGAACTACAAAGTGATATTTCACAAGCCACTTAAGCAATGGTCAGTCCATTTCCCAAAAGTGATACTGCTGGGGGTGTGGGCAGAAGGCATACATGAAAGCGATTTTTTCCAGACCAAGGCAAAGTCTACAAGTTCTAAGCTCTATATTCTCCCTCTGGTTCCATCTTGTCCCCTGTTGCTGTGTCCTGCGCAGCTTTGGAAATTAACCCAACTGGGTTAATGTGGTCTCAGAAGAAAGGACAGACATACAGATACATGCAGAAAAAAAGCTAGGATTGGGTGGTTTGTGCTTGCTCTGATGGAGCTGCACCAACTATGTAACAACCCGGACCCTCACTGCATTTATTATGTATAGCACCAGACAAGAGAAAGAGGAATTAGCTCACATCTGTAGGAGGTCTCTGTAGGTCTTAGCAGTCCCAGGTTGCTGTCATCTGTGAGAAGGAGGCCATGGTTGGTAGTATTTACACACACAAATCAATCAGTAAACATTCATACTTGGGCCAGAGAAAGACTACCATTTTCCTCTGAACATCACCGTTGTTATTCCCATGAGTCAGAGGCGTTGGAGAACTAGTCAAGGCTGCGCATGTCAAAGAGTATGCTTTCCCTAAAACTTCATCTGCTTTTTTTTATACATTAACTTGGGGCTTTCTCAGATCCTCACATCCCGTGGTCTCTTGCTGTAACCAGGTCTTTAAATAGTACCAGATGCATTGACTTTCTAGTACTTTCATAACCAACTATCTGAAACTCATCAGTTGAAACAAGACTCATTAATCAGTTCACAGTTCTGTAGTTCAGACATCCTGTGAACTAGGCTGAGTATTCTGTTTGAGGTCTCACACAGCCCAAGTCAGGGTGCCAGCTGGCTGGGCTCTTATCTGGTGGTTCTAAAGAGAATCGAGTTCCTGGTTCATTTGTATTGTTAGCAAAAGCTATTTCCTTTTCATGGTTCCCATATGGTCCCTTCCATCTCCAAGCCTGCAATGGTTGACTAAGTCCTTCCCATACTTGACTCCTCCTGACTTTTTCTGCCCTCCTTTCTGATATCAAGGGCTCTTGTGGTTACCTCTGATATACCTAGATAATCCATGAGTTATTGTTCTCCTTTGAGTCAGCTGATTAGCAGTAGCAATTATATCTATAAATTTCTTCCCGACATAGCCACAAGAGATCAGACTAACACTAGGGACAGAAGCCATGAGATTTCCATGTTCTGCTCTCCCCAGTTCATTCAGGAGCCCCTGTGATTCTCAGGCACCACATGCATGCCCAGTTCCCCAAAAGTTTTATCCAAAAACAGAAAAAATGCAGTGACAAGTTCAGTATTTCACTAAATACTTTTATCAGTCTAAAATCCCCCACACTCATCACCATTTAAATTGACAGTGACAATGCTCTGGGGCACTCCATTTTGTCTAACCCCTCAACAAAATCCTTCCTCCTATGTGGATCCAGACAGTGGAAGAAACAAGTTATCTGCTCCCAACATACAAACACAGGACAGGAGACAGGTAATAGTCATAACATTCCCATTCTGAGATTGGAAGAGAAGAAAGCAGAAATCACAAGTTCAAAGCAGAATCCAGCTTGGCAGACACAGTTACGCTTCAGTGCCTGGTAATCATTCTCCATGGCTCTCCACAGTGTTGACTGAGTCACTCAGTAAACCAAGGAGCACTGTCTTCCAGGCAGTGAGCTAAGGGCCCAACATATATCCTGACTCATTTACTCCTCTCAGTTATCCTGTGATCTGCAGTCACTCCTCCGTATCCACTGAGATTGTGTCCAAAGTCTCCATGGATACCAAATCTGCAGAAACTCAGTTCCTTTTTTTTTTTTTTTTTTTTACTTTTATCTGCATTTATTTTATGCTGAATTTATTCCCGTGCCATGAGCTTCTGTTTCTTCAGTTTCTTCTGGGATATCTTTTTCTTCTGTGCTACCTCCTCTTCTGGCTTTGGAACAATCTGTTCCTTCTCAGTGAGGATCATCTCAATGTGGCAGGGGGAGCTCATGTACGGGTTAATCCAGCCATGAGCTCTGTAAATTCGTCAGCCCATCTTAGGTGCCTTGTTCACCTGGATGTGTTCAATGACTAGAGAATCTACATCTAAACCCTTAAGTTCAGCATTACTCTCTGCGTTTTTAAGCATGTGCAGCAAAAACTCTGCACTCTTCTTTGGCCACCGTCCCTGTGTCCAGCCCCATTGTTTGGCCTGGGCTCACCTACCAACTCCACCATTATACCGACGGAATGGCACACATTGTTTTTTTAAAGTGACATCCTTCAGGTACTTGGTAGCTTTTCGGATGTGCATGCCCTTGATGGCCTGGGCAGTTTCCCGGGTGTTCTTAAAGTGAACGCGAAGGTTTGAACCTTGTGATTTACAAGATTTTGTGGGATTTTCTGGGTCAAGAGAGTAGCGAACTATCTTGACGAGTCACCTGTGAACACAACAGCTAGTCACTAACACAATCAGCAAGAAACCAGTTCCTAATCTAAACTGCCATGCTGTATTTGCACATAACCTACTACACAGGCTATCTGACACACTTTACATCTTCACTAGGCAGCTTGTAATGCCAAACACAAAGTCAGTGGTTACTCTAGCATGTTGTTTAGGGAATAATGACAAGAAGCCTGAGTTTTCAATACAGACACAATTTGTTTTGCCTGCATCCTTTTGATATGTAATTAGTTGAATCTACCCATGCAGAATCCCCAGATAGAAAAGTCCAACAACTGTTCATTGCTATTTTTTATCCCCGGGGTTGCTGGTGAAGACACGAGATTACATGGGTTAGACAGTCTGTCCTCACATGTTCAAGCAAGACAGTGGAAGATCTGGCCTCAACAGATCAGGCAGCCTGATTTCAGACCCTCTATACTTTTTTGCAAGATGCATCTTGCAAAACCAGTGATGCTTTTAAGCCATTGAGATCTGCTCATGAAAGTAGACTTTGGGAGGTTACTTTAGCCTTTGCGCATTATTTTTTCTGAACATGTGTGTGTGTGTGTGTGTGTGTGTGTGTAACCAATTACAGTGCAGGTGCTGTACAGGAGGTTAAAAATACACCTAGCAACTGGGATGGGATCTGAAGAGGAAAGGTACAAGAGGAATCTCGAGTCCTAAATGTACCTGTAAAATATTTTCTTCTCCAAAATATTTTATAGACTGTTTATTTGCATATAAATCTTGCTTTTACCAATGAATAACTTTTCATCCTTTGAAGAAAAGAAAAGCTGGCTTCATGGCCATAGATGCAATTATTTCCTTTGTTCTTTGCCGCTGATGCAAGAATACCCTTCCTTCCTTCCTTCCTTCCTTCCTTCCTTCCTTCCTTCCTTCCTTCCTTCCTTCCTTATGGTTAACACTGTGCTCACAAAAGGCAGTAGAAGGTTTGGTCTAACTTCATTGACTCTTGGCCCCATATCTCTACAGTTTAACACTGGGTTACTTACTTAACATATCCAAAGCTGTCCTGTAAAGGGGAGAACCTATAGAGATTTTACAATAATGAACTGTACACAGACTCCCTGTGCTGGGGAGCCAGTGCCCTCGGTTGCTTTGGTATTGCAAATCTGTTTCCTAGCTTTTACCTTACACCTTTTGTCATTCCCTTTAGGTAAACTGCATATGATATAGACACAATTCCATGATTCTGAGAAGAATCCATCTGCTTTAGGTTATTTGCAGTAGGGATTGTTAGACAAATACCACTGTAAAACTATACTCTGTAAAGTATTCTGTAACCCATTCTAATAATGATCTGGCTTGAAACAGCAAAATTTTTTCTTGAGTTTTACACAACAACTTACTTTTATGCAAACCAATTTCATTTGAGCTTTTCAAGAATAATTCACCAATACATAGTACCTTGCAAATCTTTTTCTCCTGTTTACATATCATGTAAGATTTTTCTCACAGCATCTATTACTGCATTCCCCTGGGATCCAATACTCTTCTGGTGTGCAGATATACATGCAGACAAAACAGTCATGTACATAAAATACATGGATAATTATTTTTTTTTGAGAATAGTCAAATAAATAGAAACAGAAAACAGGATGGTGACATCAGTGCTTGGGGGAGGGGGCAGAAGACGATTCCTACACAACATGAAAAGCCCCAGAGATTAGTTTCACTGCAACAGGAATACATTTAGTACTACAAACTGTATGCCTAAAAATAGTTACATAGATAATTGCATATATCACAATAGCAGCTATAGAATGTACAAACCCAAGAAAGAATCCTGTTGTGTATGTATTATGGACTTGGAGCAATAGTGGCTTCTCATTGAATGTAGATTGACTGCAACAAATGTGCCTCTCTGGTGCTCTGGGTCTGTATGTGTAGAGGGCAAAAGATGTATGAAAAGTCCTCAGCTTGTCATTCCTTTCATTGTGAAATCTAAAAAAACCAGTCTATAATAAGTTCTGGAATCTAGACTATGCAAGTGGAAATATCCAAGGGTACCTTCAGAAAATCTTCTATTGGGGGCTAAAAAGGGCAGTGCGTGTCGTGAAGCATGCTGTAACACAGAACCTATAGCCAAGCCTTACTCCTCAGGACTCATTATTTTGAAATACGCAGGGCTCCCATGTTCTTATCTATGATGTAAGTGGCCACATGAAGTGACCAACGAAGTTCATCTGTGGTTTTGTGTGAACCTCTTAAGTGATTTTCCAATGAGTAAAAAATTTTTTAAAAAAATTAAGGTGACTTAAATTGATTGTGTAATATTTGCCAGATATATAGATGTGACCAAAATGACTTATATCATCAATTATCATTCAGCTATAAATTGAATGTTAATATCAAGATCCCAGAGCAATTCAGTTCTTCTTCCTTGAAGCAACAAAGAGCCCAAAACCAAGTCTCAACAAATTTAAAGCATCAATGATACCCAGGCTGTTGTCTCTGATCACAACAGAGTGAAACTACCAATGAAGAGCCAAAGGAACAAAGGAAATACAAACCTATGTAGAAACTAAACAGCACATTCTTTACCAATAAGTCAATAATTTCTTGAAATTAGAAAATACTGTATAAAACCAGCTGGTGAACAAGAAGCCAAGAAGGAAAGTTTACACAAACACACAACTCAAAAACAACAAAGGTCTGGAATTTACAAGTTTCCCCTCAAGCAAATAGAAAAGGAAAAAGAAATTAAGTTTATAACTAAAAGAAGGAATAAATAACAAAGATGGGGCAGAGATTAATGAAATAGAAGATGGGAAAATGGAAAACCTGTAACTAAGAGTTAAGTGTTTTAAACATCAGAAGACTTGGTGGCTTTGTCAACAAATACTGTTGGAAGCCTGACGATCTCATGCAAGAATGAAGTGACAGCCTTTCCTTGAACCATATGTAAAAATGAGCACAAAATAGATCAAAATCTGAAAGATGGAACTCTATACTGTAAAACTCTTTGAATAAGGAAGGGGAATGTCTCACTGTCCCAGATTTGGCAATGACGTGTCCAATATAATACCAAATGCAAGAGTAAAGTTAGACAAAAGGACCTGCATCAAAGCAGAGTCCACCAGAAAAAGGACATTTTATGGAATTAAAGAACATATTTGTGAATCATTCAACCAATAAGAGCTCAATATCCTGAATGGCCAAGAACTCCTAAAACTTAAAAAAAAATCAAATAATTCAACACACAAAAAAGAGCAAGAGATTGAAGAGATTTTTCCTCAAAAATGGTACTGAAAGGGCTGGTGTTGCTGAGTTGTAGAGTACCTGGCCAGCACACACAAGGCCTGGTAAGTCCAGTCCCCAATACCACAAGAAGAAAAGACAACATATAGATATTCAGAGATGGCCAGGCAACAAACTGAGAGTCGCTCAACAAACAGATAAAGATTATAATATGGGTCCGAGGAGATGACTCAGTAAGTGAAGGTTAACCATACAACAAAAGGACCTAGTTCAGATCTGCAGAAGCCACATAAAGCAAGATGCTGTAGCACACAAGAGAGGGAGGAGAAGCCCTAGAAACTCACAGGCCAAGTACCTTGTAGTGTACAGCGGTGAGCAGTGTGTGTATACATAGACACACCAAGATGTTAAAAATATTTAAAATCTGCAGTATCACTTCATACTGATACTGTATTGCTAATAGTAACAAGTATTAGAAATGGTGTAAAGAAAAGAGAATCTTTGTGTAGTGTTGGTAGAATTATAAAGATGCCATGAAATATAGTATGGTAGTTATGAAAAACAAATATACAGTACATAATTACCATATATTATACATATATACAAAATTATATAAATATATATATATATATATACACATATATATATACATATATACATATATACACAAAAGTAGCATCTCTAAAATATATTTGCACATACATGCTAACAGCAACAGTATTCAAATAGCTAAGAAGCCATCCCAATATCCATCTATGATGGACAGGTAAGCAAAACTGTGATCAATGAATACAATGGAATATTATACACCCACAGAGAGGAACGAGTAGTGTATGTATCCTAGAGATTGATTCTAATGCTTTGATTCAACTGGGAATCTGTGTGAACAAATGCTAAAGGTCCTTGTCTCCAATAGGTTTTTGATTGATCAAAAAAGATGCAAGCGGCCAATGGTTGGGCAGAGGAACAGGGGGAGGGACCCTTAGAATTGTGCAGACTAGGACACAGAGAGGAACAGAGGAGATTGCCATGAGTTTGGGGAGGGGGGCAGGGTAAGGGGAAAGGTTCAGACGCAGGAGCTACAGGAGAGAAAGCCAACCAGCCATGTGAGAAATCTGGTTGTGGCCATTGGCCACTTCCCTGATTGGGCCTGGGATAGCAGAGGAAGATTTAGGAGTGCCTAGTCATTGAGTTAGCCAAGGCATTTCAAAAATAAGCTAGTGTGTGTGTGTGTGTGTGTGTGTGTGTGTGTGTGTGTGTGTGTGTGCCTTTCATTCTCAAATCCAAAGAGTTCCTGGGCAGATGGCTGAAAGCACATGACCCACCTGGAGCACAAAGTGGTATAGCTACGAACTCACTGCTACTCCACATGTACATCCTGCCACATGTCCTGCTGAATTTGGAGGACAATATGTTAAACATAATGTCAGTTATAAATATAAGATCACAAATGCCTTATGACTCCACTTGCATGAGATACAGAGTTAGAGTAGTCAAATGCACTCCGGTAGAGTGCAGACTGGCGGTTATGAGGAGCAGGAAGAGGTAGCATGGGTAATGGAAAGGGCTATTCAGTGGATAGTTTCAGCTTTATAAGAAGCGGGCATTCTTCAGAAGTGCTTCACAGTAATGTGAATAAATTTACTGCATCCAAACTGCACACTTCAAAACACCCAGTTAGCCAGGTGTGGTGGTATGCACTTTTGTTATCAGCATTTGGGAGGCAGAAGCAGGTCGATCCCTGTGAGTTTGAGGCTAGCCATGACTACACAAATGCTTCAGGTTGTCACTGAGCCTGGGTAGCACCATCTCTACCCTCAAATACACAGTATTCTTTCCAATTTATTTAGGGAGACCTGTGAAAGAAGTAGCAGAGTTAAGGATACAACCAGGAGTGACCTCACAACCCACAGAACCCACCAGGCACCAGAGCATGATGGATTCTAGCCCTGTTTACCGTTGGCAGTCCCACCAACTAGATGCCCAGTCCAAACCAGCTCAGTCTACCAGGAGAAAATATTATCCCATACTTCCAATCAGAACTGAACTCTGTTCCTGTCTCCATGGGTCTCAAATGAAATTCTCTCTAAGGTTGTATCCCCCCAATATATAGATTTGTGTAAATGTAGGTGTGTGAACACACCTATACACACATGCATTGTGTTAATATAGTAAATTTCAGTATAAAGACTCGTATTTGCTCTCCCATTCACAGCCATCAGTCACCTAGACTTTGTTCAACAAAGCCTTTTTTCAGTCAATATTAGGCTGTTTGCCTACTTCTGAGAAAGGCTGTTGCAATTTTCATCAGAATCTCATAATGTCTTGTTTATTCCTGAGGGATGATGATATCCCTGAAATATTGAGTCTTTCCATCCATAACACCTTGCGTCTCTTCATTTCTTCAAAATGCCTGTGTTCTCAGTAACGCTACAGCTAATCCCACCAATTCATAGAAGCCTTGTACATCCTTAGTGATCCCCACAGGCATCTTTCTTTTTTTTTTTTTTAACCAGGCTTCCACTCTGTTATAAATACTTGCAAATGCACACAAAACTGGAATAGCTCGGTAAATCCTCATGGGCCAACCCCCCATTCAACAGTTACCAACACGTTGCCACATCTGCATCATTTTCCTCCCTATCCTTGATTTACTAAATATCTGTTCTTGATGAGTATCGTTTACTATCAATGAACGCACAGATTTTATGAGTAAGAACTGGGCATTGATGTCCTCTAGAGCCTAAGACCTTCGCTTACTCTCCTCTGCTGCCCATCTTGCTTGCCCATCAACCGTCAACATCACTTGTCAAATTCATCCTAACTGCCTCACCAAATAATGTCTCCCTGCTGTCTTCTCGGGTATAATCCCAACCTAACCCTCCTATCAGATTGCAGAATAGAGGCCAAATGAATCAGGTTAGGACTCAGTGAAGAAGGAAATTTTCAGGGAAATTTGTTCCCATGGCCACTAGAGTCCACTGGAGGTCTGCTGGGCCAAAGTCCGAACCGGACATTCCAGATGGACATTTGAAATAAGCACAGCAGGATCCTTGCCCAGGCTGTCCCTGCCAAGCCAAGAGCGTCCAGACTTCCCAGTGTCAGTACTAATGGCATTTGGGGCTAGATAATTCCAATTTAAAGGGCTGTCCTGTGCATAGCAGTATGCAGATTAGGTAGCATCACGGGCCTCTATACTCCAGTTGTGCCAGCAATGCCAAATGGTACTAGGAGGGGTCAAAGCCCTTCTGGATGAGAGGTTGTGATGGAGAGTGAGGCCAAAGGAGCAGTTTTGCTGGAGGAACTTCCAGGAAAATCTCGCACAAAGCAGACACATCCATCCTTGATACAAGCTGAGCACCCAAGTGTCATTGGGATGGCATCAGTAGTTAGTGACAAAGGTTCGTTTCGTTTGCTCCTCCTTCATCAGGTGAGTATGGGACCCACATTTTTTTAAGGGACCCTCTGTATAAATAGATAAGTGAATGCTGCAGCAACTACCTTATCTAACTGATTCATGTGCAAAAATGATGCAGTAAATTAGGGGCGGATTCTACTCTCGGCTCTGCTTTGATTTCTGAAAGCCTCCATTTAAAGGCATTAGTATAATGAATGTTCCTTAAGAAATGAAAGCAATTTATTTAGGCCTAAGATAGCTTGGGAATGGAACGCATTGCAAAGGGTTATAAAGGAGTTAGCATTGACTTCTGATACCATTCCTATGATATTTGTCTTTCTGAGATAAAATTGTTTTCCCTATATTTAAATTACAACTTGTATTTTTAAAATCTACAGCATCTTTGCTTATAGTTATAGCAAACAAACAATGAAGGTTCATGAAGTATTAAATATGTGAAATACATATATATGAAGTATTACATATAAAGTTATACATATAAATATACATATATATATATATATATATATATATGAATGAAACATCAATGAGGCCTGTGAATTCTGTCAGTTTTTATAGGTTAGTATCCATGTGCTATCCCACTTTGGGAAGGCCAGTGGGTGTACAGCATCTGTTGGCAAGAGAGGGCTGAGATGTGTAGCACCTATGATAGTAAACTGTGGTACCCCATGCCCCTGAAAAAGAAAAGCTGTGAGTCTCATGGAGTTGGGTCTCAGATAGACATGTACTGAGCTCTGGGCTGAAACCAATAACTTCACAATGGTTTGATCCAGACCATCTGGGCACCAACTTTAGCAAAAAATGAAGGCTTTATGAGAGAAAGAGATAAGTACTAACCCCTTAAGGGAGTCAGAAGGATGGGAATAAAAGTGCAGAAGAATTAAAATGGAAAATCCTCTTGACATACGAGGTTTCATAGTCATAAAGGGGATTTCCACAGAAATAGCTTGTGGGTTCTGAGGCATGTTGACCTATCAGCTAATGCTCCTATCTATGCTCCTATCAGCTAGGATACTATGCTCTTACACTATCTATCTATCTATCTGATGTCCAGAGACACCCACAATGCTAGGAAACACCCATTAGATGTGAATGCCTTCCAAGAATAGCTACTTCCACTGCAGATAGCAGAGGGAGAAAGAAGTTTCACAGTGTTATAGTATAGAAAACAGTAGTTATTCACCTCTAAAACTTATATAAATTAAACACATAACATAGTCTACAGCTTATTTAGACAATAGTTAAACCATGCATAGGAAAACAGACATGTAATCCCAGAATTCGAGGGATGTAGGCAGAAGCATGGCAAGGTCAAGGCCAGCCTGGACTACATAGCAAATTCAAGGACAACATGGGCTACTCAGCAAAACACAAAGGCTGGGAATGTAGCCCACTGGCAGAGAAGTTGCCTAAAACATGCACCTGGTTTGATTTACAGTGTCACACAAGATAGGATTATTGAATAATTACTGAGAGCCATGAGAAGCCCTGGGCTGTGTTCCATTCAGTAACCACTTCATTTTCACAGACAAGTAGAGAGTGCAGATATTACCCAATAAAAGAAAAAGTTAAGTCCAGCGTTGGATCTCTGAAGCACTGCACTGTCACCAGGATTTTGTAGCTCATAAGAGGCTGGGTATGAATCTGAGGCTATGGGCATGGAACTGCCCTATGAGGTACTAACTGAAGGGTTGGCTATTTTCTGCTACATGGATAAGCCTCTTCTCTCCTGCCACCAATAAAAGAAGTATCTATGAAAAATTAAGTTCATTAAGTTGATCATACCCCTACTGCTTTCTTATAAAGAGTATAGTTGGGAATGGATATATCTCATAGAGAACGTAGCAAAGCAGTAGAGTCCTGCCATTAAACTCCTTAAAAAGATGTGTGCAAGAAAGAAATATAGATTGTTAAAGAATTTGAAAAGGCCTGAGAGGAGAGGGCTCCTACAATGCTTGTCTAGACGCTGAAATTTTAGCTTTAGACTTCAAAAGATACTGGAACAAAACCTGAACACACTCAATAGATTTCACTTAGACTTCAGTGAAATTTCTAGAACTTACCACTTACAATGCGACTTTGACAAAGAAAGTCTGATCCTCCGGCAAATGATCTGAACAGCTTTCTGGAAGCCAATTAAAAGTACTCAAAGAAAAGAGTTGTGCCCTTTCTTGAGGGAGAAGCCTATAGAAGTTTTGCTCTAATAATTCTTCTTGTGCAGAGGGCAAATGCCATCCTTGCTGTGCCTAATATTCACTGAATAGTATGGGGACTAGGGCTTTGAGCTTCCTTCTCACTGTCATGCCAGTGTTTGTCTCTGTCTTCAAAGCAGGCAAGAACAGCAAAGACATGTCCTTATGTGGGCGTACACTCGCTTTCTGCCCCTGTATCAAACTACCTGGGATAACTGAATTTATAAAGAAAGAAGGTTTACTTCAACTGACAGTACTAGAGTTTTCAGTCCGTATCTGGCTGGTGCTTTCACTTTGGGAGCTGTGAAGAGGCAACATACTCCACCATTGTGGGGAGCATGTAGTGGGCAGAATGGTTATCCTAACAGCCAGGATATAAAAAGAGAGTGGGGACTGAGTTTCCACGATCATGTCCTTTGAGAGCATGCGCCAAAGACACAGGTCTTACTTCTAAGCTCCATGTCGTGAAGTTTCCACCACCTTGCAGTAAGACCAAACTGAGGATCAAGCCTTTAGATCACAGGCCTTTGGAGAACCCTTATGATACAAACTAGAACACTCTATACCCCACAAATGCGTGGGCTGTCTGCTGTGTCTGTCTGCCATGTCAAATTGCCAATAAGGCTTTGGATGAGCCAACCTATCTTTCATTTTCAGCCTTAAGTTTTGCTTACTTTTATAAAAGGATGGGCCATATGAAAGTCTGTATCATTTAACCATTCCTTTTGTAACAAATTACTGCACCTCTAGTAATTTAAAAAAATGCTATTTTTCAGTTCTGGAGGTGTAGGTGGTAGAATGCTTTCCCAATATGCAAAAGTACCTGGGTTCAATTCCCAGCATTACAAAAAAAAATGCATTTTCCCATGATCCCTCTGTTCCCATGCTCTCAATTCTTACAGTTCTCATTGTGTTATTTATGAGCTTCAACTATAAATATTGAGGATTTTTATCAGTTTGGTACAATTTAATTTACTTTTCAGCACCATATATATTTATAATAGCTTATAAATATTTAAAATTATCATGATAACGACTCTATTGACTCATGATAAGTTCTGTGCTTTGTGTGGGGACGATTGCCAAGCTGATAATCCAGAAACATGGAAAACCCCGCCAAACTCAGTGACTGGTTGGTCCCAAAAGAATATCATCGTTCTAATTACTGGAAAAGTTTGACCACTTAAGTTTAGCTGTCTTAGAAGTTAATCTCCACAGATAAACATCCTGAAATATACCTCTTTGTAAAAGATAAGTGAAAGAAATATTCTCTGCCAAACAATTTATTCATTGGGCTGTATCCTAAAAGACAAATTGCTCTGATGGATCCTCAAGCGCTCTCTCTCTCTCTCTCTCTCTCTCTCTCTCTCTCTCTCTCTCTCTCTCTCTCTCTCTCTCTCTCTGTGTGTGTGTGTGTGTGTGTCTGTGTGTGTGTGTATGTTTATCAGATTCAGAACAGAGAGCTACAGATCTGATGAAGAGCAGGTGTGAAAGAACACCAGCTGATGCACAGATGTGCTCACCAAGTTTAGGAACAGAGCTTTGAATGACATATGGCAGTTTAGACCTGAGTCAAGGGGCAATGGTCCTTCCAGAATAAACTCTGGGTCAGCAGCAGCAATAGTACCTGGGAGCTATACAAAATAGAAGTCCACCAGCCCAGCCCTGCCCACTGACCTAGAAACTCAGGTACTAGGACACAACCTCTGGTAAACAACCCTGAGTGTTATACAGCAGACCAAGCAGTTCCTTCAGAGGCCTCCACTCAACTGAAGCAGGGGATTCTTAGTTATGGTAGAAGAGAATTTCAAGACAAGTCAGTATGAGCAGCTGTAGAGTTTATGAAGACAGAGATTTTAACTTACTCAGATAAAAGCAGCACTAGAGAGGAGTGCTTAGCTGACTCATTCACCTGAATATGGTGTGGGCATCTCCAGAGAGTTTAGGGCCTACAAGTGTCAGCAGCAGCCAAATAAGCATTGTTTAGGTGGCTTCTGAAATCAGTTCACATTGTTCCAGTGACTTTGAAGGAACTTCAGGGTGAGGCTGTTCTTAGTTTTGTTTTGTTTGCAAATGAGATCAGAGAGTGGCTATACAGCCCATTAGGCAGAGGTGCAGGCTGATGAGGTAAAGCCCTGGGCCCTAAGCTGAGGCATCCTCACTACATTAGAACACAAGTTAAGACGTGTTTTCACTCTAAGCAAAGTTTGTAGTCTTGTGAAATCCACAAAAACAAACAAACCCAACAACAAATAACTACATCTGGCAAGAAGTCCAAGCTCAAGGTCATACGCACTTAGCCTTAGACCCGGCCCATAACTATTTTAATGTTTTTAATGTTAATCTCTTATTTGAGATATCTGTATGAAGAAGGAATATCATCTCTACATCTCCAGTTTTCTCAAAAAACTTGGTTAATTGTTAACCATGATAATTAGCTAACTGATAATTAGTTGATCATGACTCTCAGCTGGTGAGAGACTTCAGCCAGGTCTATTCCCTTCCTTTGTTCCCTTAATTTTTATTCTGCCTCAATATGAGATATTTCCTGCTACTCAAAGAACATGGCCAGATCTCGTGGCAACAGGGAATATGCATCAAAGGGGAAGAAACGGGAGGCAGAGAAGTCTGAAGGGAGTAGTGAAGGTATACATTGATCAGTTTTGAAGTCTAAGATGTCATTACTTATCTATCACCAATATTCATTTCTACAAAGAAAAAATCTGCCAATTAAGTGATAGCATACTGAAGATTCACTTGGGGGTCTTACTTTTACTCTATTGAAAAGAATCTTCTAAACTCACACAGATTTTTTTATCACTTTACCACATCAATAAAAGAGGACTTACAAGCAAAATAATTTGCTTATTTGCTTATTTGAGATCCCCTAATACTTGTCTCCATTCAAGATATAATTCTTCCAATGCACTTGGCACTCAAAGGCCATCTAGAAAGCCAGAAGACGCATGCCCCCTTTCATTTCTTTCTAAGATTTTCTCCGAAGAGACTAAAGTATAGTCTATAAGTTTGGATGCATAGACATAGGTCACATGTGTCTGAAGACTGCCACCTGGTCAATAGAAACTTGGAGGTGCCTGAGCCTGACCATGTACAAGCATGGATGACAATATACTTCTTAAAACTGATAGCACTGCAATAGAAAGAGATTGATCTCAGCTTAGTTGGAGAGCAGAGACAGTAGAAAGGACAAGAGTCATCAGTGCTCCCATGGTGAATCCCAAAAGCCAGGTGACAAATGAGAAGATGGAAGGGAGGAAAAGCACATGACTCTGAAGCTTTTAATCAAACTGGCCAAAGAGATGATTAGATCCTTAATCAAGACATTGGAGGAAAAGGGCAGATGCTAAGAGGAGACACGTGACAGTAAAGTGGATTTACTTTCAAACACTTTCAGTGGGAGGTTGCTCTGAGATGGCCAAAAAAACAGATAATAACAAGTGTGTGGACATACAGACAAACTTGTAACTCCAGGGGTACAGGCCCACACATGAAGTGTTCTATATCTAAAAGGTGACTGAAACTTGTGGGTGGGTATCACTTTCCTTGGAGGATATACAGAAAAGCTAGAGAGAATTGCTGATAAAAATCAAAACAAAATTGAGAAGGAGCATCCGGAGGGAGGAAATGACGACTGTGTTTCCTTACCTTACAAAAGCTGCAGTGACAAGAACGGCCTTGTGCATATTCTGGCTCCCCAGAGCAATGTTCAGCCCCATGTTTATTGAGCTAACATGGAGACAATGGTCTAAAAGCCAGCACAGTGAGCATTTTTCAGGGGAAAGTGAGTGGTCAGTGATAGCAAGTTCCATAGTGGACTAAGTAGGATAAAATGACGGTAAATTCGTTGTTTTAGCATCTCTTGTTTAATCTACCTTACTAGCAGCAACTTCATTTTATGAGTGAAGAAAAGAGGTCCTTAAAGATGAATAGATACCCACATCCAACAGCTGGTGGATCCATAGCTTCTGTTGGAAAACATCATCCTTGCTGCTACTAAACTACCTGATTCACACATCAGGAAGAGGTGTGAATGAAAAGGAACTCCACTGCCGGTCGGTCATATCATCCCTACAGATCGGGCAAGCAATGCAAAGAGAGGAAGGTGTCTGCCAGGTATTCCAGGGTTTGCACTAACATTACCCATCAAATTTGCAGCTCTCCAGTGGAAGACAGGATGGAGGTAATTTGAGTCTTTAGATCACATTTCTCTCTCTCTCTCTCTCTCTCTCTCTCTCTCTCTCTCTCTCTCTCTCTCTCTCTCTCTCTCCCACTAGTTACAGATGGCAAGAAGAGACTCTAAGAGCGGGGGTGGGGATGGGAGTGGGGGTGTCAAGCAGAGCAAACATTTATCTCTAATGTGGGGTGGTTTGGTAGACGACAAGCAAATTTGAATTCTAAGAGCTCCAAACAAAAATGTCTACTTTGTTCCTTTTGGTGATAAGTTTGGTGATAAGGGACATCTACTGATGTCCCTTGAGCTTATGACATCCTGGGCAAAGGAGTGAGGTAATGTGGTGGTTTGAAAATGTACTCCATAGACCAATAAGGAGTGGCACTATTATGGGGTGTGGCCTTGTTGGAATAGGTGTGGCTTTGTTGGAGAAAGTGTCTCTGTCTTCCTACTGCCTCCAGATCCAGATGTAGAACTCTCTGCTCCTTCTCCAGCACCATGTCTGCCTGCACGCTGCTGAGCTTCCCACCATGAAGATAATGGACTAAACCTCTGAAACTGTAAGCCAGCCCCAGTTGAATGTTTTCCTTTATAAGAGTTGCTGTGGTCATGGTGTCTCTTCACAGCAATAAAACTGTAAGTAAGACAGGTATCAATATCAATAGCAGTGGCTCTAATACCACTGCGTATCAGAACCAGGTGAAGAAAAGAGGCCCCTAAAGATGATTAGATACCTTAAGATAGCTTAAAGTGAGCATTGTGGGAAGGCTCTTCCTTCATTTTACCCTGGGGTAGTCTAACTTGACATCATCTCTAAAATTGAGAATTGTTCCAAGAGAAATGGTGAACATGTCATTTCCCACATTTCAAAACTCAGAATTTTCAACGAGTGGGCTCCACCACTCACTTCCTTCTTTGTGATCAGCCCTGAGGGTCAGCAGGATGAGGCTTGTGTGACCATGACCCTGTGGCTTCTGTGTTTTCATTAGCAGAGACATGCGTGGATATGCATTAGTTTCCAGAAGCCCCCGTGTAATGGAGATGAGTAATGGGGCTTTCCCAACAGATGTCCCAGGTGCCAGAGGTACATTCGTTTCAGATCACAGCCCTAACAAGGCAGTTTCTTTTGGGACGTTTCCCTGAAGGAGAACTCATGTTCCTCTTACAGCCTGTAGGACACCCACCTGTGCCACTTTTATCCTCTATAGGGTGGGCTTTGAAATGTATTTCTAACCTAAATTTCTGACCTACATGCTTCACACCAATGGCAAGCCTCTTGTTAACTAATAAGAATGAATCTTTCTTCTACTATACAAGTTGCAATGTTCATCTGCTTTCATATCCCATGGCAAGAATTTAAAAGACGAATGAGAGAGGGAGAAGGTCATAGAACAGGGTCATAGAGAAGGAGTAGGAGATAGGGTCTAGCTAGAATTTCTAATAGACAGCTTTCAAGGAGGTCAAAAGGCAGATTCCAAGCCATGCAGATGTTATTGGCTGGTTGCTGAAAAATCTTCAGAGATTGTCCTCTAAAGCAGCAGAAAGGCAATTAGTGACACATTATGTATTCACTGTCACACTCTACCCAGACAAAGCTTACAAAAATACACGGAGGGGGGGAGGAGGGAGAAATATAGAATATACATATTCAGAGCTCATTCTCACAAGGATGGGCAAGATTTCATCTTAGAGATAAAACTCTCTATTACCACTGACATAATTCTAGTCCATTAATGATTGCTATTCTTTTCAAGATGGAAAAGATAAATCAACAGTCTTAATAAGAAATAAATAGGAGGAACATGGGCTATCATGCTAACTGAGCGATATCTGCAAAGTCACAGTACCTCTCTGATCCCATTTTCTTCCTAAGCAAAGCAACACTGAGCTATTAACTCCCTCCATCTCTAAAGTTAGTCTATCTATAACGGACACCACTGGTGTCTTAATTCCTACAAAAGAAATTTTAAAAGTAAGGATTTGTTTTGGTTCATACTTTAAGGGCATCATTCGTCTTGACAAGGAAGTCACCATGTTAGGAGCTGAAGGCAGCTGGCCACATCACATCTACAGTCAGGGAGCAGAGCCAAATCCTAGAGATCACCCTGCTTTTATCTTTTTATTCAGTCCAAGGCCCTATCCCATGGACCAATGCCACTGACACTGGGCAAGTCTTGCCACCTCAGCTAATGTAATCTAGATAACCTCTCATTGGCACGCCCATAGGCTTGTCTGCTAGGTAATTCTAAATCATGTGAAGCTGACACTGTTAGGCATCACAGTTGGTGAGAAGTTTAACAGAGATAAGAAACATGATTAGACATGTTCTGTGGCAGAATAATTAATATTTTAGCACAGACAGGCACTTGGATAATTATTACCCTAGAAATAACAACGGTAGAAATTGAAAAGCCAGAGCTGCTTGGAGGATTCCCAGAACCCCATATCCAGTTGGAGGAATCCATCTCTCCCAAGATCCACAGTGTATGTTCTAAACATCATGCTACAGAACAATGATTCTGCAAAGCATTGAAATGATTGATACATAAATGTGTTGAAAACAAAATGTTCCCACAAGGTCATGTCTGGTAGAATTGTTTCCCAAGGATCTGAAGCTTTTAAGAGGCAAGACCTGTCTGATGGAAATAGGTCTGGTTTCAACTAGCTTTCACTGATTCCTGTCTACTCCATGCCAGGAACCTTCCCCACGAGCTCCACCACCACGCCTTTACCACTATGATGTACTGAGACTCCGTGAAACCATGAGTCAAGACAAATCTTTCCTCCCTTAAGTTTCCTCTACCAGATATTTTATCATAGTGACAAGAAAAGTAATTAATGCAATGTGTAAAGTTAAATAACTGTTAGTTAGGCAATCTCAGAGGCTACCCTATAGAGTCTAATAGAACTTTCAGAAATTAAATAAGTTGATTATTGTTTCAAATCCAGTAGATATCTTGGCCTACTCTGTATGAAAGTTGAGAAAATTTACACAAAACTGTTATTAAGAGAGTTTGTAATCTGGATTCAGCACAGCTCTATGATCTGATAGAAAAGAGGCTTGGATCTCACCCATTAAGATGAAATGGGTGATTTCCAGAGTGGTTGCACCATCTTGCAATCCCACCAGCAATGTAGAAATGTTCCTCTTTCTCCACATCCTCGCCAGCGTCTACTATCACCTGAGTTTTTGATCTTAGCCATTCTGACTGGTGTGAGGTGGAATCTCAGAGTTGTTTTGATTTGCATTTCCCTGATGACTAAGGATGTTGAACATTTATTTAGGTGCTTCTCAGCCATTCGAGTTTCCTCAGCTGAGAATTCTTTGTTTAGCTCTGTATCCCATTTTTAATAGGGTTATTTGGTTGTCTGGAGTCTAATTTCAGGAGTTCTTTGTATATATTGGATATTAGCCCTCTATCAAATGTAGGATTGGTAAAGATCTTTTCCCAATCTGTTAGTTGCTGTTCTGTCCTATTGACAGTGTCCTTTGCCTTACAGAAGCTTTGAAATTTTATGAGGTTCCATTTGTCAATTCTTCTCTTAGAGCATAAGCCATTGGTATTCTGTTCAGGAGCTTTTCCCCTGTGCCTAGGTATTCAAGGGTCTTCCCCACCTTCTCTTCTATTAGTTTCAGTGTATCTGGTTTTATATGAAGGTCCTTTATCCACTTGGACTTGAGCTTTGTACAAGGAGATAAGAATGGATTGATTTGCATTCTTCTACATGCTGACCTCCAGTTGAATCAGCACTATTTGTTAAAAATGCTGTCTTTTTTCCACTGGACAGTTTTAGTTCCTTTGTAAAAGATCAAGTGACCATAGGTGTGTGGGTTCATTTCTGGATCTTCAATTCTATTCCATTGATCTTCCTGCCTGTCTCTATACCAATACCATGCAGCTTTTATCACTATTGCTCTGTAGTACAGTTTGAGGTCAGGGATGGTGATTTCCCTAGAAGTTCATTTATTGTTTAGAATAGTTCTCACTACCCTGGGTTTTCTATTATTCCAAATAAATTTGCAAATTACTCTATCTCTATGAAGAATTGATTTGGAATTTTGATGGGGATTGCATTGAATCTGAAGATTGCTTTTGACAAGATGGCCATTTTTACTACATTTATCCTGCCAATCCACGTGCATGGGAGGTCTTTCCATCTTCTGAGACCTTCTTCGATTTCTTTCTTCAGAGATTTGAAGTTCTTGTCATAGAGATCTTTCACTTGCTTGGTTAGATTCACACCAAGGTATTTTATACTATTTGTGACTATTGTGAAGGGTGACATTTCCCTAATTTCTTTCTCAGCCTGTTTATCCTTCAAGTAGAGGAAGGCTACTGATTTGTTTGAGTTGAGTTTTATATCCAGCCACTTTGCTGAAGTTGTTTATCAGATTTAGGAGTTCTCTGGTGTAAATTTTAGGGTCACTTAAGTATACTATCATATCATCTGCAAATAGTGAAATTTTGACTTCTTCCTTTCCTATTTGTATCCCTTTGACTTCCTTTTATTGTCTAATTGCTCTGGCTAGGACTTCTAGTACTATATTGAATAGGTAGGGTGAGAGTGGGCAACCTTGTCTAGTCCCTGATCTTAGTGGGATTGCTTCAAATCTCTCTCCATTTAGTTTGACGTTGACTACTGGTTTGATGCATATTCCTTTTACTATGTTTAGGTATGGGCCTTGAATTCCTGATCTTTCCAAGACTTTTACCATGAAGGGATGTTGAATTTTGTCAAATGCTTTCTCAGCATCTAGTGAGATGATCATGTGGGGTTTTTTTCTTTGAGTTTGTTTGTATAATGGATTACATTGATGGATTTCCGAATATTGAACCATCCCTGGATTCCTGGGATAAAGCCTACTTGATCATGATGGATGATTGTTTTGATGTGTTTGTGATAATTTTATTGAGTATTTTTGCATCAATATTCATAAGGGAGATTGGTCTGAAGTTCTCTTTCTTTGTTGGGTCTTTGTGAGGTTTAGGTATGAGCATGATTGTGGCTTCATAGAATGAATTGGGTAGTGTTCCTTCTGTTTCTACTTTGTGGAATAGCTTGAAGAGAATTGGTATTAGGTCTTCCTTGAAGGTCTGATAGAATTCTGCACTAAAATCATCTGGTCCTGGGCTTTTTTTGGTGGGGAGACTTTTAATGACTGCTGCTATTTCATTAGGGGTTATGGGACCATTTAGATGGTTTATTTGCTCCAGATTTAACTTTGGTACCTGATATCTGTCTAGAAAATTGTCCATTTTATCCAGATTTTCCAGTTTTGTTGAGTATAGGTCTTTGTAGTAGGATTTGATGATTTTTTTAATTTCTTCAGTTTCTGTTGTTATGTCTCCCTTTTCAGTTCTGATTTTATTAATTTGGATACTGTCTCTAAATAAAATATCAAAAAAATAAATAAAAATAATATGCCCAGTATGTCAGACACACAGAGATAAACACATAGTACGAAGAAGAACAGAATGTGTTAACAGCTAACATACATAAAAGTGAAAAGTTGAACCTGAAAGTTGAGGCTGGGTTTAACCTTTCACTTCAGTTTTCATCTTTTCAGGACTATTTAACTGCTTAAGTTACACTCATGTGGCAAATTTATAACAGTAAAATATGGATTCAGAAAATTAAAACAAAAATGTTCCATATTTGAGAAATATATATATTGCTATAAAAATGCAATGGGTGAGCTCTTAAAAACCATGGAGACTTTTTAATGAGCCTGTACAGAGTGGAGTGGGTGTTATTGGTGTCTCCCTGGGGAGTCTATACCCAGATTTAGGCAGTGAGCCAGACAGGGCACAGTAAAGAGTTTCAGGTTGACAGCAGGCAGCTGGTAATGTCTATGATCTGGTTGAAAGGCTTTCCACACTGAGACATTGGACTAGCTCCAGTAGATTTAACAGAAAGCATAAAGAATAATCTTTAGACCATGCACCCACAGGGTCTACCATAAGAAAAGCTCCTTGTTGTCCTTTGCATCTTAGGACAGGACCGAATTTCAGATGCTGTAAAGGTGGTTCTGACTGCTGATGAAGAGGCCTATGTGAAGAACAAATTCACTTTAGGAAACCCACAAAAGGCAGTGATTTTAAAGTCTTCTACTGTCATGCTACTTCACTGTCTACACTGTGTTGGGATTTCTGTTTTGTGATGAGAGCAGAAACACTCAGATGACCTGGGATGGGAAGGACATCAATCGTCTAAAGTTAGAGTTAGGAGTGGTTCATAAAATCTCTACAGTATAGCCTGCTACCGAATGGCAGATTACCTCTGTGGTTGTAACATTCATGTAAAAGGGTTCAATCGTCTCTGAGATGCTCCTCCTGTCACTAGTGTGTAGACTTCAGTTGTCCTTCAAACATGATGTCATTGTGCTAGTTAACTTCACTCACCTGGCCCAACTATTTCCCCAACCAGTCACATCTTATAACCCAATGTGTGAATCCGTGATGGCTCATTTTATGCATAATTGTTCTAATGGATATTATTATTTTTATTACAAATATCAGTGGTATATATTGCTATGTAATACAAGAAGAAAACTTTATATATGAAAAATGCAACCAGATGACTAAATATCATACCAAGTAAACCATGAAAATAACCTTCAGTAATATAACAGAGAGAGAGAAAGAGAGAGAGAGAGAGAGAGAGAGAGAGAGAGAGAGAGAGAGAGAGAGAGGGAGAGAGAGAGAGAGAGGGAGGGAGGGAGAGGGAGACAGAGAGAGAGAGAGAGAGACAGAGAGACAGAGAACACATGTGTGATATACACTAATATGGAGGTCACAGTCCATCTGTGACTGTTAAACATTTGAAATGTAACTAATGAAACAAAGGAACTGACTCATTTAATTAATTGATTTTTAGATATAGAGCTGCTTAAAGCTAATCTACATATTAGCTGGCAATAGTTATCCCATATCTCATAAATGTTAGCACCAAGACACAGATAGCTTACATAGCATTTTCCAAATATGTTGGGTCTTGAGTTGTGTTTTGAAATGACTGAAATTCTCTGTAAACCCACTTAGGTAGCACTAATCTATGAGTCATCTACCTCAGGAAGTTCCAGAATTCCACTCTGGCTTTGACATGTTAAGTAGACATAACAGTCACCACAGACTACCCATTCCTAAAGGCCAGACTATCCTCTGTTCTCTACATATGTAAATGTTACAGCACAGTTTCATCACCACTGAATCTCCCAAGTTCTAGCCAGCTCCCTTTGAGTCCCAGTGAAGGTGTAGTCACAGGTTTCAATCAGTGTTAAACATCTAGCTATTTCTTTTAATCAACATATATCTACTGCTGCTGGGTTTTATGGTTGACCAAATACCCCTGTACCCACATGAACATACTGTAGCCTCAATAACTCAGTAAGATAAGTAGATTTTTCATTTTATAGATGAGAAAAATGTAGCTTAGCTGAAGTGATTTAGTTGCTCAAATTCTGACAGTCAGTGGGAGTTAACCTCAGTCTTTAAATTATTTCCCATTAATCATTCTAACAAACCATCTTAAAATTAGCATTTCCTTAAGATATCTAGGGCCTATGAAATATTAAGCTAATATATTCTCAAAAATAAAAGATTTTATATAACTAAGAAAAGACGTTTGTTTCAGAAGGTTTGTCGATGCTTATCTTTAAAAGTGTGACACATGCAAGAAGTGTTTCGTGACCTCAGAATAAAGGGAGAACAAAATTATTCACAAACATGTTCAATTCCTATTATGCAGGAACATCTCCACTGGACCTGGAATAATTGCGTGCCTCTTAAGTGAAAAATCCACACTGGTGTGTAAATAATCAGCTACAAATTACATTCACCCAATTACTCTCCTCTCTTGGGCATGCAATCAATTTAGTGCTTTGCACACGTGTCATTTATTCAGACCACAGCAGCATTCACAGCTGCTCAATTTTTTTTGCATCTAATTTGAGCTTGGATCCTCCAGCAACAGCATCTGAGCCAAAGTCCTTGAATCAATTTGTCATCGCATAGGAGATGAACGCATCCGACTTTGACTCAGATAATGGCAGAAATCAAGAGTTTTTCCCAATGGAGTTAGTGTTCCTTGAACCATCATTTGGCCTTGTAGAAAACTGGCTAGGACCTGAAGCTATGACCCAGAGTCCACCCCCAGGCAGTGCCAAAAGAAGACAAGGAAGGGCCTAGAAGATTGCTTCAATGAGCTGACCCTCTCCAACTCAACAGCCATGGGCAGCTGTTAACAGAATCTACCTCATGCATGTTTTCTATTAAAATATAACCACTTTCAGTGATGCACATAGCAGTCATTTCTTCTGCAGTAAATTTGGGTGGTTTAGTGTAAACAGTGCTGGACAAGTCTGAAGAGAAGCATACTACAGTTATCATGACAATACTGCAGACAGATGTGACATTCTATCAAAACTAAAAGAAAATATAACAATGAAGCTGGTGTGTGGTGCAACCTACCTGTAATCCCAGCCTTCTGGAGAATATGAGTGGAAGGTCAGCCTGAGCTACATAACATCCATCTTTAAAAACAAAGGAAGGAGAGAAATACAAAGAGACAGAGACGAGACAAAGAGACACAGAAACAGAAAGAGGGAAAGACAGAGGAGGGGGATTATCTTTTTAAAGCAATGACTAAAGAACAGAAGATAGTGATAGCCTGGGACAAAGATAGCTATATGTCTGTTCAAAGGGAAAGGCTGGGTCATCAAAAAGAAACCTTGAACAGAATGGCCCGGCACATTGAGAGCCTAGGATGCCTCAGAAAGGGGAAGTTTGAATAATGAGCATGCGCAGAGGCACTGTAACAGCCACAAAGAGCTCTGTTGTAAAGAAGGCTGCTTTGGAAAGGAGATTAGAAACACAAGATAAAAAGAGGCCAGAAACAGTTCTAGAGTCAAGTTCATTTATCCAACTGCAGAGGTTCCAGGACAGCACGGAGGATGTTGGAACTGAGCACTGTCATTTCCAAATCTTGCCCCTGTAAGTAACATAGAATCCTAGTTCCACACTAAAGGTTTGGGAGTCTGCATCTTTAATGAGCACATGTCAGGGACTGTCAGGATAGACATTTGGAAAACAGCCATCAGATCAGAAGGCCAATGGCTGAAGTTTGGATCTGAGCCTCCTTAACCTGTAGATACACTTACTGTGCTGTGCCTTTATTTCCCTGTCTGGAAAAGTAATCTGTTTACTCCCTGTCAAGATGCTGAGTTTGGGATTCTTATCCTCATTGCCATTTATATCTTAGGACACCAACAGTTGAGTGGTCGGTTAAACAGTCCATAGACCATGCTGTTGGTGAAGAATTAACATCAGAGCAGGAGATCCTGGTGATGTGTACTGGCTTCTCCAACCCAATGATATTTCTTCTCTTGGAGTGAGAAGTGAGGTATGCCGAAAGCTGGGAGACTTTGCAGACAAGGTATTTTATTGTTGATTCTTATTCACACTGGATGACAAGCAATGTTCCACTCACATAAGTTACTCTGTAAACTGGCAAAGTTTACTCAAATTAATATTTTAAGCCAGCGTCTGTTCCCCAAGATTAATAATTTATAGGAACCAAGCTGTGACTCCACCTGGGAGCCAGCACAGGCATATTAATACTTCAGGAAACTTCAAGGCTAATAAAGATACAGAAAGTAGTAGAGGTGGATATTAAATCAGGCACCCGTAGTCTTCAACATGGATCCAGACTCCAATGGAATATTAACTCAGAAACCACAATCTGCAGTCTAGGTCCAGACTCGGGTGTAAGCTAATGAAATTCAAGTGACTCAAGTCCATGTGCCCAAGTGTGTTCATCTCTGCATCCCTTTATGCAGCCCCCCAGGGTCAACATATTCCTGAGAAGGAAATTTGCATTTACTTTGAAATCTGATTTTACTAGTGTACTCCTGAAGACACAGTAATACATTTCAAACTGGAGACTGCATCACCGCTGAAGCAGCCAGGGCTGTTTATTTCACCAGGATTCGTAAAATAATTGTTTCTCTTTCGTCATCATGCTCTGTGCTCCAGGCTGAAAGGATGACACACTCTGGAAGATAGAACATGACACTGGAAATTAATACTAAATTTTCTATTTGAGAAATGCATGTGTTACAGAAGACCAGCCTACGGAGGGTAGTTTTTAAAACTCTTTCTCAAGGTCCTGAGAATAAACTAAAGTGTCAAAAGAAAGACAACAGCTGACCTTTGTGCACAGGAGAAGAATAGATGGATTCAAGAAAGACAACATGGAGATGCGTACAGGTAGGTGTGAAGCAGGTGAGTGCTTGATGCCAGTAAAGGATGAAGGGCTCTTACCAAAAGTCCTTCCTTTACAAAGGGCCAAAATCCCATAATTAAGCTTCTAATTTTTTGCCCTCTCATCAATAATTCTTCCAGAATGTCTCCCCTCATACTCATGTGACCCTTACCCTGTGAGCAACAGCAGCAGGTCTACCCAAAGGACCCAAGGAAAACGAGGGACGAGTCAAGCCAACTTAGAACACAGTTCTTTGGCGAGGAAGTCAGAGGCAAGTTCAAATAGAGTTGAACTGAAAAGTATTGGCATGTCGGACAAACCTGTGCAGCAGCACTGCAGCATTGAGATGAGGGGGAACTGTCTGAATCAAGGAGATATAGTAAGAGCATCAAGGAACAGACAGCATGCTGTCTCTAAGCCTGGTTCCGAAATTTCCAGTTTCAGGCTCAGTAGCCTGTCTATATAGTTTGTTTCAAGTTAAATGCCATAAACAATTATATTCTTGCCCCAAATCTTCTTTCCACGTAGCTTGTCTTGTAGAGTTTATTTTTCCGGTAACAAAGAAAATGATGAAGTATAAATATTGACCTTGGCAGAGAACCTGCAGCTGGTGGCAAAGCCCACTTTCCCATCCTTCTCTCCACCCAAGATCTACCCCCTGCACGCTCAACCAAGAATGCCTTCCTCTCACTTCGCTCAGCAGCAGGGCTGGTCTTTATGTCATCGCCCCCCCCCCACCTCCCTGGGGACATTATGTCATTCTCCTCAAAGTCTAGGGTTAAACACAGAGCCTCACACTTCCAAGGCAAGCACTCTACCTCTGAGCTACACCCCCAACCCTGCATGAGAAATATTTAAGATGGATTCCATGTTCTGTAGTTCAAGCTAGTGACTTTTGTGCCATAATAAACATTCAGAACAAGTTCAGTTGATCATATACGAAAGTGAGAGGGATAAAATCAAACTCCAGAAGAGTTGACATGAGATCACCTGTAACGACCAACCTTCAGATCCCGGGACCACCCTGGCTTCCTTCTATGCTGCAAAGGCCGACTCCTTCTTCGCCCTCCCTGCATCTCTGTCCCCATAGTCTGCCAGCACACTTGTACTATCATTTAAGCAAGCACCTAATTAGTTCTTTTCTTTTTCACTTATGGCTTTTCTTTTTTAATTATAGTTTTGGTTAATATGCAAGAAAGATGTTCTGTTGTAAATTTTATTCTTTTGTTTTTAATTTTGGTAGGTTTTTATTTGTTTTGTTTTGTTTGTTTTTTAAAGTAACTTTTTTTTGTTTTGTTTTGGTTTGGTTTTGGTGTTTTTGTTTTGTTTTCCAAAACAGGGTTTCTCTGTATATCTCTGGCTGTCCTGGAACTCACTCTGTAGACCAGGCTGGCCTCGAACTCAGGAATCCACCTGCCTCTGCCTCCCAAGTGCTGGGATTAAAGGCGTGTGCCACCACTGCCCCGCTAATTTTGGTAGGTTTTATTTCTTTTCTTTTCAGTTTTTATTGGTTATTTTATTTGTTGACATTTCAAACGTTATCCCCCTTCCCAGTTTCCCCTCCACAAGCCCCATCCCATTCCCCCTTCCTCAACTTCTATAAGGGTGTTCACCCACACACCCACCCACTCCCACCTCCCTGCCCTAGCATTCCCCTACACTGGGCATTGAGCCTTCACAGGACCAAGGGCCACTGTTGCCAGATAAGGCCATCCTCTGCCACATATGCGTCTGGAGCCATGGGACCCTCCATGTGTACTCCTTGGTTGGTGGTTTAGTCCCTGGGAGCTCTGGGAGCTCTGGTTGGTTGATATTGCAACTTTTCCTATGGGGTTACAAACCCCTTCAGCTCCTTCAGTCCTTCCCCTAACTCCCCCATTGGGGTACCCATGTTCAGTGCAATGTTTGGCTATGTGCATCCACATCTGTATTCGTCAGGCTCTGGCAAAGCCTCTTAAAAGATGGTTATACCAGGCTCCTGTCAGTAAGCTCTTTTTCCTGCTCCCCTCTTTTTAGACTTCTTCCATCCATCTTATATCCCTTCATACGTTCATGCATCTAGACATATACATTAAAATCTACATTCTGAACATGACAAAAACATGACATTTGCCTTTCCAACTCTAGGTTAGTTCCTTTAACACAATAATCTCCAGTTCCATCCATTTTTTTCTGAGAATGTCCTGGTTTTATTTTTTCTAGTGTCTAAGTGGGCTAAAAATCCCACTGTATATGTGTACCAGATTTTCTTTATCCATTCATCTGCTGATGGGCATCTCTCTTGGTTCTATAGCCTTACCCTTGTGAAGTCTGTAGCACTGAAATGAATGTGCAGTTGGCTCCTTTTAGATGATAACCCTCAGAATGGAGATAATGTGCAAAATTACCTTGGGCTTTCACGCTGTGTCTGTCTGTATTCACTTTGCAAATGCTACCTAACGCTGCATGCCTGTTGTTGGGATCAGCTGTATTTGTAGACCACCTTGGGGACAGACATCTTGCCTATACAGAGTGACAGTGATATGAGCACAGATTTTGATGGAAGGCCTCTCTGCGGAAATACTCTTACCTGGGGGAAGAGTGGCTACTGTCTGTAAAAGGGATTGAGAAACTTCCCTGATACATTCAGTGATTCAATATTCTTCTGGTTATTCAGAATTCAGAACCATGGAAACAGCAAATATAAAACCTCCAGAATAAAGTGTCCACCTACCTATATACCCTAAGTTACATCAAGAAACACTCCCATCACCCGCACATCTCCACACCTCAAGGTGTACTGTCTGAGAACACTCATGCTCTAGATGTCTAAGTGCTTCATTATGGAAGCACTTTAAGGTTCAAAATAGAATCACTGAAAGGTGTTTCGTGAAGAAATGACTTCAGGGGGATGGTTGAAGCTTCTCATGTTTGAATGAGTGATATACTGCCTTAATGCAATGGAATGTAAGCTCGTACATAACCTACACACAAATACACTTGTACACATGGAAGGGGATGTAACTGTGGGCTTTTGCATCCATGCCCCAGTTCCTGAATAACGACTCCAAGGCTTATTGTTTATTTAAAAATGCCTAGACTTTTTTCTGCTAGCTCATAACTTATTTAACCCGTTCATACTATTCTATGTCTGCGATATGGCTAGTTACCTCTCCTCAGTTTCATACATCTGACTTCCTTCAAGTCCCTGTGGAAAATCCCCAACCTCTCACTATCTCCCAGAGTTTCAATCTCTCTCATGGAACTCCCACCTTCTACTCTCTGTCTTTTGCTAATAGGCCATCAGCTTTTTACTAACAGGTGATGCTTCTACACAGTACACAAGAGATTCTCCCTACAGGGGTAAAGTGGTGTTTAAGTATGACAGCATGGATAAAACTTAACCTACCAACGAGGAATATCTAGCTAAGGAATTGACTTGAAATTTTTCCACAAAATACTACAGAGGTTCCTATTCCAAAGTCATGCATGCAATACATTCCAAAAAAAAAAAAAAAAGCACACCTACTCCTTTGTCCATTCACCCCAGAGTGTTTATCTAAAGAAGTATGCAAAAGACATTTTCCTCCAAGAATTTACTTTAGAGCAAAGGTCATAATGTTATTCTACTGAATAATTCAAAATAGCATTATATTTAACAACATATTAAAGTAAGCAGTAGAGATATCTTCTACTGGAGCTGAGAGTTGGCCAGGCATCACCTCCTGAAAAGCAAGAAATCGAATCTAGATTCTGAAGCTTCAGTCTTACATCCAGGGTTAAAGATTCCAGAGGAGTCTGGCTGCCGTGGCTCCCATCAGCTCGGAGGTTTGCAGGGAATCAAGATCATCACAAGCCTGGATAGTTGTGTTTTGAGTATTCCCAGCAACTGTATTACACCATACAAATTTTCCAAGGAGTTGATTGCTTGGCTTCAGAGCCACGCACAAGTTCCTTTGGGCTTTTTTTTTTCATGAAGAAAACATTGTTGGGAAAGGAGTCCGAGGATCAGCCACTGGAAAGTGCACTCAATAGCACTTTGGTTGAGATAATTGCTCCATTTTTTTTTAAATTGTAGGCTTCTGAGGTGACCGCAAGCAACATTTGTGACAGACATTTGACACTGAGAAACTTTGCCATGTGTGAGTGAATTTTTTTTTTTTATAAACCCCTTCCCCCAAACACTGGTTTATTGACTAACAAGGGAAAATGATCTAAGCCCACTAGCATGTGTTGGCCAAGTCTTCCCTTCTGCTGCAATGCACATTTATTAAACACCAAGACTGATCACTGTATAGTCCTGCAGACTACATCTGGACAAGCAGTTCTGTCTATTGCACAGAGTGAAGACTTAGCAGCTCATTTGCATGGTGTTGCCGGTGCTCTGTGTACACACACACATGCAGACTCTTCGTTCATGCTGAACTGAAGGAAAGGACCTCACAGCCCTAGTCAGTAGCTACAAGGCTACTCAATCCCAGAGCCACATACTCTTCACTGCCCTTTCTGTCCCTAGCAAGTTCTGTTCAGAAGAAAATTTGCAATGTGACAGTGTAGAGACAACACATCCATCAAGTAGAAACACAGACCAGAGAAAATAAAAGATGGCTTCCAAGGCACTCTGCCTGACCATGGCTGCCAGGACCCTACGTTATAATTTAGCATGACAAGGATGTAATTGGGACAACTAGGTAGAGTGCTTTGGAATACGGCCACTCTCTAGTGCTCTCTAGGCTGTGGATCCAGGCAGCTGGCAAAAAAAAACCCTCACCGGCAGCATGCAAAGTTGTTCCCTGTAGGCACTTCCCACAGTTCCAGGATTCTTGAAGAGCTGACTTGCTAAGCAGGTCTCCATACTATAAGGAAGGAGCCTGTTTCCAGACTTTCTCTAACACCCTACTTTCTATTTTAAATGTTGCAAAGGAATAATAATGGGCATCAGAATGATTTCGGTTCTGCCCTTCCTTGCTTGGGGACACTGAGTGACTATTTTTGGCTTAGTTCTATTGCATAAAAATATAATGCTATGCACAGCCTTGTGTCCTTGAGAAGACTCAATAACCCAATGTCGGTGAAAATGCCATGTCTTCCAAATATTTTGCCCTAAATGACAGTCATGACCATATGTAATGTCTTAAGCTGTCAGTAGCACGTGTTAGACTATGAGATTCTGTGTTAGATACTTTGCATCACTACAACAAACACCTAGAATAATAAATTTATAAACAGAAATGGTTTGTTTCGGTGGGTTCTATCCATGAACAATTTTTCTCATCTGTTTTTGTTAGTTAGTTACTTAGTTTGTTTGTTTGTTTGTTTGTTTTGAACATGTGGTAAGGATCGTTGGGTGACAGGGTAGAACTGCTGACCTCGTGGCAAAGGAACAAAAGATGAAATGGGTAGATCCACAACCCCCTTTGATAACATCCTCCTCTAATGATCTAAAAACCTCCCACTAGGCTCTACCTCTTAAAGGTTCATCACCACACAAAAGCACATTCCAGAAGACCAAACTGCTAATTCATTGGCTTTGGGGCACATTTATGACCCAGACTATAGTAAATTTCAAAACTGTATGCAGATCATCCCCACCCCTTTAGTTAGTATATATGCCAGTTGAAAAGAAGACACAACATGTGCAAAGACAGTAAATTAACATATGTATGGGGTAAATACCATGGGGATTTCACAGGAGGAAGAACAGAGACATCAAGCTAGGACATCAAGGAAGGAGGAATTCTAGCAGAAGCCCAAGGCTAAGATGGGCTTTGATGAGATAACAATATGTCACAGATGCAGAATAAAGTACCCCCCAATAACTTGAGGCTTTCTATGCTGTGGTGGTTTGAATCAGAATGGCCTCCATCGGCTCAGATGTGTGGATGCTTGGTTCTCAGTTGGTGGAACTGTTTGGGAAAGAGGATTAGGAGATATGGCCTGGTTGGAAGAGGTGTAGATTTGAAGTTTCAAAAGACTTACAACATTTCCAATATTTATTCTCTCTCTCTCTCTCTCTCTCTCTCTCTCTCTCTCTCTCTCTCTCTCCCTCTCTCTCTCACGATGCGAGCTCTCAGCAGCTTCTCCAGTCTTGTCTTGCTCTACCATCATAGATTCTAACCCTCTGAAACTATAAATCCAATTAAACACTTCCTTCGCTCATGATGTTTTGTCACAGCAACAGTAAAGTAACTAAGACACAAGGCCAGCCCATTTATAATTGAACAACCATCAAAACGTAAGATTCTAGGACAGAGAGAGAAGAAAGTATCAGTGTACTATTCCTGCTTAATGGTGTCTTTCATTTGGTATAGAAGAAAGTACAGCCATGGTTTTCTAACTCCAGAAACAGAGCAGACAGCAAGGAAAAGAAAGGAAAAAAATAAATAAATAAAGCATGCAGAGAGAGAACCATCTGTGTTTTCTGGGTTAACCTTTCTTCCAATGTGTAATTATGACTCCAAGAGCTGGGTTGGCCATTCATGGGGATGACGGTCCAGGTCATGCAATAACCCACAGAGGAGGAAATCAGCATCTAGACATTAGGCTGCATTTGCATAGTTTTTCTCTTATAGGAGGTTTGTGTTGCCAACTAAAAAATAGACATTTCCTCAATACATCTTAATTTGATAGGAGACATCAAATTCACAAGCCTTCAGCAAAGTCTAAAGTGGTGCCAACCACCCTATCCCTAGAATAAAACACAAGACTATATTATTTTCATTTTGTAGGAAACACTAAAAGTTCAGGGCTGGAAAATTGTGTGTGGGCTGATGTCTGATGGTACAGCCGGTTATTATGTAGTGACTCACAATAAATTTCCAGAGCTACCACACCTCAAAGCTAAACTCACTCAAACCAAACAGTAAACTATTAGCAGGGATATTTTTGTAACCATAATTTCTAGCCTTTTAAATATTATTTTAAAAGACATGCAGCATGGCCAATTTTGTAAAAGCCATGGACCTTTCTTTTCTGGTGTCCATGATTTAGACTATTCATCTCTCCAAAAGAACAATAAAAAATGAAAACATGCTCTGGAGTGTTTTAAGGAATTTTTTTGACCAACTCAGTCAGCCAGCATAATGGTGGGGCAGTAACTCTGTCCTGCCAGCCAGCCCCAGCTCCTCACCACAGGGAAAACTCAGAGGACTCCTGTGGCCACGACAGCTTCTGCCCCAGGTACCATAAAGGAAATCTCTTCACGGAAGACCAAGCAGATGCTGGCACCACACAGGAAGAGCTGCTGATGGCAGACACCAGGTTCTAAGAAAGGCTGCTAAGCATTTCCCTGACCCTGAACAAAGCAAATGACAAACTCCAATTTTACACCTGACTCCAGGATTGGGTACCTGCAGTGACACACTATGTATCTGCAAGGATTCACAAGGGAATTGCATCTGTGCCCCAAGAACTCTGTTTAAATGGATTTTCTAAGAACATGTGAACAGCTTCCTGAGAGACTCAGCCTAGAGACCTCATGATAGCATCTGACTGGACAGGCTTTTATCATTTCTGATTAACCCCCGTGGGGCATGCTGTTGGGTCCGTGAGGCACAGAATGTTTGCATGGGCTCTAGATGCTTTGACTCTGTGTTTCTGAGCTTGGAGCTTCACACAGATATTTCATTATTCAAATGGAGTGGATGAAATGAATAATTTATAGTGTGTGTTTTCTTGTCCCTTTGTTCCCATCTCTCAAAGGTCTCAAATGTGTCATAAAAGACATTCCTAGAGTGACATCCTCCCATTCTTTTCTAAGCATAGGATTAATGAAGGGAATGAGTGTTGTGAAACCTTCCAAAACTCCCCACTAGGGTGGGCGTGGGGAGGAAAGGATTGGAGGGAAGGCCTTGGTCTTGTGGAGGCAAGTCCAAGGGCTTTCTGTCAACAGAGACCAGCCAAATGAGCTGCTCAGGTGGAGCAGAGGCCAGCGACAGGAGACAGAAGAGAATACTGGCACACCGCAGACAGTGTGTGAAGTTTTTCTTGGTTAGGAATGCTAACCTAACCTCAGCTCTCAGAAAGGGAATCAGATGCCAAGCTGCAGGGCACAAAGGAGTCAGGACAGTGAGGGTAAAGCCATGTCTGCCCTCTGCCGAGGTTTGTTTGCCTCAGACTGAACAGCAGCTAGGAACTAATGGCATCTTCCCTGGCTGTTCTGGGATTAAAAGCCAAGGATAGGAGAGGAAATGGATTGTGCACTATAAGAAAACAGGCAGAAGACACAGCATCACAGATAGTCACGTCTCCCTCCTGAACAGAGGGATATAGATCCTGTTCTCCCAGAGTTTCATGTGCCTTCTTGTTTCAGTGGTAGTGGTGGCTCGGCATACTAGGCTCTCCTTGTAGCAGGAAATCCCATCACCTCTCTGTAGGACTCTTCTGACTCCAGTACTCGCTGTTCCACCTGGGTCAGCACCAGAGGTCTGGAGTCTCCCTACAATCCCTGTATTCCATGCCTTACTCACTCAACTCAAGGACAGCTTCTAGCTAATAAAACACTGCCTCCCTGGCTATCTTGTTCTCTTAAGATCCCTGTGTTCTGCTCCGTAAAGATAGTCTCTGTTATTGTGGTACCCATAGTAGGACTTCTGGCTCCCCTTGGACTGTGACGTATGGAAAAGAACAAAGTTCTGGTCTTCCACCAGGCTTCCTCCTTTCATAGTTGGCCTTCTGTGTTTGCTGCATGTGTATAGCTTTACTGTTCTGTGGCCCCCGGACAAAGAACACCCACAACTGTTGATGGAAGAAGACGAACTCAGAAGATCTCTACCCTGTCACCCCCAGAAAGCCCACCTGTTCCACAGACACTCCCTACTACACAGATCACAAACCACTAGACATTTTCCTTCATTTTCTTTGTAGAAATCTTGAAGCCACTTAGGTTCTTCTGGCTGCTGAGTTATTTCTTCCCCACAGCAAGAACAAGGTTGATAATGAATGGAGACCTAGCCTGGAGCTTGAGTCTTCTCAATCAGCCTCACTGTGGAAAAGGTACTTTGGCTTCCTGAGCCAAGTGATTGGGGTTGGGGGGACAGTTGGAAGCACCCTTAAGTGAGAGAGTAGGATGTACATCAGGTATCCTAAAGAGACATCCTCTGCTGCTGGCCCTTTCTGCAGTAAGCACATAATAATAACTCCAGTTCCTAGATGGCTCCTGAGCTAAAAGATGCCCTGCTTTGTGGTCTCCTTAGGCCAGTGCCTATCGATTAAATTTTATGAACAGCTGAGAGTGTCTAAAAATCAGATGTACATAAATAGGTGGGGCCTAGTTGGGTGAATGTGTGTCAGATGAGTGGATTTCATCAACATCTGAGAAATGACTTTGAACCCCCAAACCCTACACATAAGGGCTGAGATACTTTCGATCTCAAGTTAGCATAAACTAAGAAAGACATCTGTGGCTTTGCATACCTGTATGCCTTTGATCTCAAGCCACACTGGCTCTAAGGTCTTGGTGTCTTCAGAGCTCTGCTCTGTCTCCACCTGGTGGACAGGTGCTCTTCAAATGCAGGACCATTGTCAGCTTGGATCCCAGCACAGTTTTCCAATCATACCATCGGAAATGTCTCAAGAGTCTGCTTGCACCAGGCTGTGGTGGCGCACGCCTTTAATCCCAGCACTTGGGAGGCAGAGGCAGGTGGATTTCTGAGTTCGAGGCCAGCCTGGTCTACCGAGTGAGTTCCAGGACAGCCAGGGCTACACAGAGAAACCCTGTCTCGAAAAAACAAACAAACAAAAAAAAAGAGTCTGCTTGCTCAATAAGCCGGTCTCTAAACTGCTACTGGGTTAAGTGGGCTCCTTCATGGCAGAATGGAGCTCAACCTCTGGCTGGAGAAAATGTTCTGTACAAAGAGCTGACCCCAGTTCCTAGGCTGGGAGTAAATACTGGTCAGTCAAGAACATCAATGTCACCCAGAGTCAGCTGTGTACCAGCTCTGCAAAACTCACAGTAAACTGGGATGCCCAGAGCACACAAATGGGGATCTCTGAACCCCATTCGCTGCCAACAAAAGACAAAGAAAAGGCCAGGACCATGAATTAAAGAGATGAAGCATTACAAGGTGTATTTCTTTCTTCATGCAGCAGGCTGACATTCTTTTGGCTAGCTAGAGGTAAATTCACGTAAACATAGACTTTGCTGCAATCATCAAAATAATTCCGTGACTCACAAGATAAATGAGAACAAAACACACAGAAGAGTCAAAAGTTACCGTGAAGTTAGATTGTAATCACACCCTGTAGTTCTGGCCACCCACTGACAAGGTTTCCTGCTGCTAACTTCTTCCTTCCACAGAAGGTCCTCCTTTACGGACTCTGTGACCAGGGCGTCACACAGATATGTCCTGTGGGCAGCAATCAGTACAGCTCCTGTCTCCCACTGAGCCTGAACACCAAATAGAAACACTGACCCATCAGCTCAAAACCTCCAAACTGAGGGGATGCTGGATCATCTGATGAGCCACAGAGCAGCACTCATTCTAGTAACAAACACAAAAGGCTTCTAAGAGGATGAGGATGCTTCCCTCACTAGGATCAGCAATCTCTATGAGCAAGGGCACTCGAATACCCTGACCTTCTGCAGGGAAGTGAGGCATTCTGGGAAGAACTCCCTGTCAGAGAAGGGCTCCGATGCAGAGCTTTCCTAGGCTTTGTAGGGACTAAGTCCTCTCATCCTGGCACCTCTGTGTCTCCAACCCTGTCTTTCGTCTTGGGAACAGCAAGCCACAGAGACTGGTATGGTATCATAAAGACACCGTTAGAAGTTTCCAGGCTACTCCCAGCCCAACACTGAGGTATAGAATAGTTCTGTACGTATTTAAAACAATTTCACACTGAAAAAAAATCAGACTAACATTTCCACAGAAGAGAAACATGGGAGTAGACAAAGTTGAAGCCATGGTTTTCTGGCTAAGAAAACAGGAATTGCTAAAATTGTTTCTCTTCCGTAACCAGCAGCAAATGTTTCCAGGCATGCACGGCAGCAGACCTGAGTAGAGCTCACCCCCGGAAATCAGCCGAAGATGCCAGGCTGGTGTCTTTCTATAAAAGCTACAAGTGATCAGTGAGGAAAAAGCATATACAGCTCGGCAATACCATCCACCAACTTAGTGGCTGACAGAGCTGGAAGAGTCAATCAACAACATTTGACCTGGTCAGGGAACAGTGTCCCTGGGAGCTGAGTGGAGGTAGTGTCAAAACCACTGACTGGGGAAGAAAAGCCATGGACAAGAGAGTAGAGGGAACAAAACCAGATATAGGGGGCAGCTGCTGAGCCACATTTCTTCCACTTTAGGAGGTGATGAGTGACCCACCTAAGACATCTCTGGGATAGAGCTAGAGGCAGGTGGACATTTAAAGGACGCCCAGGAGGACATACGGACCAACTAGAAAACACTGAACCTTCAAGTCCTCTTCAGGAAGTTCAGCAGTTTTACGATGAGTCAGCAACAGACAGGCAGTGGTTAAAAGTGAAGATACTGATCTGATTGCATGAGAGAGAGAGAGAGAGAGAGAGAGAGAGAGAGAGAGAGAGAGAGAGAGAGGAGGAGGAAGAAGA